>NW_013668308.1:72813-95836 GCF_000517525.1 Limulus polyphemus
GTCTATCTGTTTGTCCCTTATCTAACTACTCCTAGATCATTGGGCTAATGTCAACCAAACTTTGTGGGTTGATAGTTTTGAACAAGAGGTATGTTAATGGGAGTCATAACACCTCCACCCCCATTATTGATGTTATTGAGCATTTATCATCTTTGACGTAAGTTAACGTTAACTATATTCCTATACAGCGCCAAGTTCTTACACTAAACAGCAAAAATATTATTAACTTTTCCATCCCACGGTGAAACAGCAATAAGTCTTCAGATTTACAATGTTAAAATCAGGGGTTAAATTCCCCTCGGTGGACACAGCAGATAGCTCGCTGTGGCTTTCCTATGAGAAAATACACACACATTAAATTTTCTATAGCACAACATACACACAGTGTGGAGAGAGGGCACACAAGCGTCTTATATATCTCAGAGACTCTATCTAGATTTGCAATGAAAAAAATGATATTCAATATTGCAATAATACATAAACTCAATTGAACATTCTACTCCAACAGCCACCATAAGGCTGATATTTAATTATACCCACTTCCTACTTTGACCCGTGACCTTACAACTTCATTCCATAAGTCACTTCTGCGCCCAATGACCGTCAATTAATTAATAACGTCAAACAGTGGGGAAAGACATTAAGCGGTAGGTGTTGAAAGCGGGTAATAGAAAGCACCCATATCGCCACTACTTTGGACGTTACCTCTTTGTACAAAGTCACCATGACCATCACACAGTGTATACCATGTTTTAAGGTAAGGTAATAATGAATATTGTAATAATATGTTATGTTATAATTAACTTGTGTGAAAGTTAGGATGTTAATATTATTTATTATAGAATCCACCCCCACATCATAACTCGGACAAAACACGGGTACCTCAGCTTGTGTATATACATAGATATATATAAATGCCATAGAGAAAAACCCGTTTAAGCTATAGATATAGATATTGATGTATGTTAACAACTCATACGTCAATATCTATATCTATAGCTTTGTGTTATATATATTTTTCTTTTTTTCAAGCCTTTACATAAGTTGTTCATATACAACAATTAGCATCCGTTCCTAGAATCTCGAAAGACAATTTCATGACCGTGCAGTATGTACGGTAGGATGTTTGCATTATCAATCTTTTACATGGTTAATATATTTTAGTCACGAATTAATAAAGGTATCCTTGTACAGTTGTTATATTGAAGTTGTTTATCGTAATATTAGATAACGAGTAAGAAAATACATTGTTATCTTTTGCATTACTAGACTTTGGTAGTCTTTACTTTATAACATAAGATATTATTGGTTTGTTGTTGAGCGCAAAGCTACACAATGGGCTCTTTTGTGCTCTGCCCACCACGGTATTGGAGCCAGATTGTTAGCATCGTAAGTCTGCAGAGCCACTAGGGGGGTAAATATATTATTATTGAGTGTTTGGCGTTAAACACGTTATCTTTTATTTTTAAAAATGTACTAAAGATGCGGACACATTTTTAATAACTCATAAAACTATCAGAATATCTAAAAATGATTTTACTGAATAAAATACATTAAGGGCAAGGTTTTAGACACAGTGGTCAAAGTTCGCTAGTACCAGCTAAAAACAAACACGAAATCTAATAACTACTAGAGAGAGAGAGAGAAATATAAAAATATGGACAATTATCATTTGTCACGCTGTTCGGATTTTCCAACATATTATTATTATTGTTAGAAACATTAGTGTCGTCAAGTGACATTGGTCTGGATCAGATGATTCGTTGGTTTTTAACTTTTTTCAAAACAATGAGCAATTACGTGCATTTTTAGAAAAAGAGAATATAAAACAAGATTGAAGTTAAGTCCTGAACTTTTTTTCATAAGCAAATAAAAAGTCTATTCAATTCTGTAGTTATTGTAAAGGAGCATATGTACAAGAACAGAGGACATAGCTTTCCTATCCTCTGCATGACTAAGCTATACATTTTATACTCTAGAAGCAAGGAAGAATTGTTCGCAGACTAACTGCTTGTCTTTTATGCTACGATAAACGTATCATTTCTAAACACATTTATTACAATAAAAAATTGTCTTTTATCATATTGTTGCCCCCAGTGGGTCAGCAGTAAGTGTATAGGCTTACGATGCTAAAAACCGAGTTATCAAGCACAGACAGCTTGTGTAACTTTGCGCTTAACGACAAACACACAAAGAAAATTATCATATTGTTTGGTTTGGACTAGCTTATAAGTACTGTCCGTATATTCAGCGTATTCATTGAATTTTAGGACTAACATTAACTGTAAATGAAATTTTCAGTCTAAAGACACCTCATGCTCACGTAGCCTAAATAACCAAGTCAAAAGGCCCCTGAGATTCAAGCACAGCAGTCCCTAATTTGAACCACTCACCAGAGGAAAGACAGTCAGCAACACCCACCACCACAAGGGCTTTATTCGGCTCTTTGCACCGAATAACAGCATTGACTGTAACTTTAACAATACGTTCACATATTAAAGTATGGAGCATGTGTATGGCATCACGTCTCCAACCTCTGATTCTATAATTCGCAGCCTGACACGCTTTCCAGTAGGCCACGCCTGGCACAACATTAATTGACTACACTTTCTAAAAGTTTTTATTTTAATTTGACATGTTTAATATAAGATAATGATTGTCAAGAAAAAAATCATTAGTAATAACAAAAGCATTATATAAGCCAACAATTAGCTCTAAAGTTACTCTGTGAGGCAATATTGGATTACTAGTTGGAATAACCGTCCCCTGGACGGACGTTATGTAAATTCCTAATTAATGAAAGGTTATCTTAGGACGCGAAAAGTTGCTCCCCTTGTATGTAACTGTAAACAAATAGTGGTAAAAACGCACATAAAATCCGCAAAACACAAAACTGAAAACTTGTATGTACCCTTTCCCCCTCCACCACGGACCTAATGAACCTCCATACTAATTTTGGTGAAGATTCATCTAAACCCTGCAAAGTAGTTACATGGACATACAACATACATAACTGTTATATTTATATAGATTAACCACAGGTGTCGTTTCCAACAGTGTTTTATGTACCACGTATATAATAAACAACAACAAAAAAGCTGTTTCAAGATTTTCGCGAAAAACTACTCGAAAACTATCTTTGCACAATCATCCATAATTTTGAGCTGTTGGAATATATGAAAGACAACTAATCAATAGTACCTACCATCAATTCCTGGATTTTACTAACAATAAAAGGGCGCTCCCAAAAGGAAGAAAATGAAACTAATTATTACTAAATAACATTACCAGGTGTATATAAAGGATTTCAAGATCAAATAATTACAACTTTTTACTCAGTCTACAAAGTTTGTAATTTGTGTTTGAAAAAATTATATTATAACTTACAAAATAGTTCGTCAAGCGAAGTTTTTTGCAATTACATGAGAATGAAATTGTATCTCTATCAAAATAAAAAATGTAATTAAAATGGATTGAAAACTCATAATATGAACGTAATATTGTACTTGTTTATTAGTTGCATGTAGAAGGAAGCCAGTGGTTATTGGTGTTCTCAAGTTGCAAGAATCGTAGGACAATTGTGCCACAACTCGAGCTGAAGGACCATCTCACAATTTATGGTCACTATGGTTTAGAATATTGTTCTTGATATTCTAAAAAACACTAATAACTTTTCTCGCTCTTAGTTAAATCGGATATGAATGTCAAAGAAAACTTGGCACTCCAAGCAGCAACTTTTAAATTTCAGATATATTCATGAAGCTACTACAAAGGACGTTAATGATACATTTATTTTATAGAGATCCATTTAAATTTTTTTAATTGAACATTTCGAACTACAAAAAAAATATCGAATTTCCATTCGTTATTTTTCACGATTTTTACTTCACTCTTTTGTTTTTATAAAGTGTTAAATATTCGTGACCGATCTTACTCATACACAAGCATAAAGATAAATTTCAGACTAATGCAGCCTGATCAAAACTTCTTAGAGCGAGTAAAATCCTTTGTAATTCTGGCTCTCCCACCTAATAATTAAATATTTTATGAAGGAGTCCTTGATATATCCATATTTATGTCAGCTCTGTCTTATAATTTCAATTGTTTTAACAGATCTAATCCCTTATTTTTCAAAAACTTTAGAATGATATGTTTTTCATGAAATTAAATATTCTATCTTAAACTTACACTTCGGTTTCTAAACCTATAAAACAAGATATTAACTGCAGCAAACTCACTTCATTTGAACGCCCTTCTAAGTTCGTGAAGTGCCTTTGAAAATCATTGATTATAGTTATTTTATAAAGTTTATTTGATTAACAAAAATTATGAGTAAATACACTATTTATCTAATCTTTAAAACGAATTACCACTTAAATACTCAAAGACTTTGTTTGAAAATCTGGAGTTATCATTTCAGCTTTATCACATCTTGGACTTTGTTAAAGTTAAAGTATTGTTCAAGGATTTCTTCCAGAAATTTATCTTTCGGATTTCATGAAAATAATTAACAACCAATAAGTAAATTTTTGTTCAGGTTTACATGATTAATTCATGAGAGTGGGCAAATAAAAAAAGCTAACAAACATTGATTAACCTTCAGTTTAACAGATAAAGAGTCTTTTATGGTGATATTTCGCAAGTATAAAGTGCAAAGGTTACGTTATTTATTTTAATACAACATAAGGCTTTTTGTCTATTTATCTAGAGCACTTTAAATTTTATCTTTAAATGCACCTATAAAAATGAATTCAGTAAGCTGAGAAACATTCACCGTTGACACTTTCAGTCAAACTTTGGTATACTAAATATAGGTTACTAAAATGACTTTACAAACAGTAATCTTAAGGTTACTGTTAGTATGGCTGACCATTAGCTTTGGTCAACGACCAGTAATGGGATCTGCAGTAAAAACCAAACCAGCCATTTTGGCTGCGGCCCCTCTTTCAGTCAAGAAAGATCTTTTGATGAATTTGGAATGCAAAGTAAGTAAAAGCCTGTTTTTTTTATCCTCTTTTCATAAACGTAATATGAAATTGTTAACATTACATCTAACACTCTAATAGTTGACCATTGGGAAAACAGTTTATTCTTCTAACTTAGTGAAAATTCAAATCCTGTGTTGACCTAGTAGAAGGTCAGGTTACATTTTTCTGAAAAAAAAACAACAACATAAGTTGAAGACAAAACCAAGCTACAAACACTTCACAAATAGATAATCTTGAAATTAATATTGCGACTATAAATAAATAAGTGAAAGAACGTGCTAAAACTACAGCAATTAAAATTTATCATCATTAATTTCGAAGACCATGATGAATAGATGCACAAATTCTCTTCAAAATACAATTGTATTTTAAACATTGGAACCATGAATAGAATCTAAAAACATAATGTAATACGTTTAACACAGATTTAAGGCATGGACTTAAAAACATTAAACACTTTAGTGGCCCAATACTTCAAAATGCTACTTAGACTACCATTTTAGTCTACCAGAGATAAAACAAAACATCTAGTCTGATGATGACCAAGTAAACTCCCAACTTGATCAGGCTCCTGGGAAGATGAATGTATCACAAATATAACAGTTTTATGTGTTTTAGAGCATTTAATTTTAATTGCAATTTCTAAGGTAAAATTAACACAAGCCTAGGAAAAATGCACGTTTTATTGATTCAAAATGCCTTTATTACAGCCTGAAGAGGTGTCACACTATCACTATCAAGGGAAGGGCATGCTCTGGGGGCAACAAAGAAATCACATACTAATTTCGGCCGAGCTCTATGTCCGCTGCTTGGGTCGTAAGTTCCGTTTTACTGATAATTAAAACAGGAAATAATTAAGAGACGTATATTCGAATAATTTTGAAGGAAAATCCTATAATTAAGGATGTGAGATGGTAACATATGTTTAGGATTAAGTGGACTTTACCTTTGCTACTTGTATCACTTTCTGTAGTGCATCATAAAGAAGGGTTTTAGTTTTGAAAAACATAATAAATACATTACCAAGTGAAAGTGGATGTCGGTACCAAGACATGGCCCTGTCTCAGTGTTCTTAAAATAGATGACAGTGGAAGTCGGTACCAAGACATGGCCCTGTCTCCTGTGTTCTTAAAATAGATGACAGTGAAAGTCGGTACCAAGACATGGCCCTGTCTCTGTGTTCTTAAAATAGATGACAGTGAAAGTCGGTACCAAGACATGGCCCTGTCTCTGTGTTCTTAAAATAGATGACAATGAAAGTCGGTACCAAGGCATGGCCCTGTCTCTGTGTTCTTAAAATAGATGACAGTGAAAGTCGGTACCAAGACATGGCCCTATCCTAGTGTTCTTAAAATAGTTGATAGTGAATGTCAGTACCAAGACATGGTTCTATCCTAGTGTTCTTAAAACAGATGATAGTGAATGTCAGTACCAAGACATGGTTCTATCCTAGTGTTCTTAAAACAGATGACAGTGAAAGTCAGTACCAATACATGACCATATCCAAGATAGTTATTTTAGTATAACTGAACATGTGACAGAAGTTTAATGTCAGAATAAGTATATTTTAGTATTTTTTAAACAGATGACAATGAAGGTCAGTATCAAGACGCGATATATTTTAATACTATTTAAACAGATGACAGTGAAGGTCAGTACAACGACACAGCCCTTCTCTATTTGATGAAGCTAAGAAACGTTTCTTCCGAGGTCTCAGAAAGAAACGAAATGTAAGTATTTTTAACCGCATCAACGGTGACTTTGAAATAATGAAAGTGAAATACATCAATATCAAATTTTGTGTAAAATACATGGGAGTCACGAGGGTTCCTTGAAGGGGGGGGGCGTCGTTTTTCTTATGATGGTTCGTTTTTGGTCATGGTGTATCCTTTAAAGATATGTGTACATGTGTGTGTGTGTATATATATATATATATATACATTAAGCCACATTAGGCTGTTTGCTATTCACCACGGGGAATCGACCCCCTGATTTTTAGCGCTGTACGTTTGCAAACATACTGATGTCATATTGAGGGGCGCAAGTAAAATTGCTCATGTTATGACGAGAACTCCATGGTGAACAAGTTATGTTGAAATAAATATTCACGTAAACTTTAAAAATAATCTGGATACTATATATTCATTACTTAAGTAAAGTTATTTATCCATACTCTATGTAAACCCTTTTATCAACCATTTTTGGACCTTATCATATAAAACAAGATAGACCTGTCATTTGAATCCTTCTGTTTAAACACCGTTTCGTACTGTATCAAACTGGCTAGAAGCATGTAGGTGTGAACCAACAGCCGCAGCATTGTTTCTAAAGCCTGGTCAGCTGCCCCAGTGCCAAACACACAGTTGGTGTGAAAGTGCTTTGTAGTTACTATGAGAAAAGGCTATACACTGGATAAGTGAAGTGAAGAAAAAGTGTCATTGGCCACTATTCAGTTTTTCACATTATTTAACTGCACAATAGCTAGTGTCAATGAAAACATGAAAGATTTATCCTGGCAGAATGTGATTTTATACGGTACGTCGTTTTCATGATCAAATGGTGCAGAACTAGAAACGAGAACATTAGTCATTCAGTATGTTAAAAGACATTATGGTTGTGCTAAGGATATTTCCCTTCCTGTTAACCTGCAAATACATATGGGAGCTTGTGGAAATAATGCTTATTTGTGGTTAATAGTAGATTCATGCTCACATCATTACCCAACCCCGCCCTAATGATACCCTTTGAATACTTGACTTAAGAAAATTATCATCTTGAAGCGACAAACATATAACACTTAGTAACCTTTCTATCCAACAAATGACATCGTATTACACATACACACATATAGATATATATATATGCTGCATATTTGTATACTTTCATTAAGGAATTATTATATGAAGATTTATTAGGAATAGTAACACCATTTTCTTTTCATTCCTACTTTAGCGTGGAAGATCAAGAAATCGAAGAAAGCAGTGAGAAAACTGGTATGTTGTTTAACTTTATTATCCACAATGTTTTTTCAGTTACATTTACCGACAAACTACTACCCTTATCATTCATTTGAGTTATTCCAGTGGTTAGTGTATATCAAGAGTTAGCGGTGGGTGCTGTTAACTAGCTATTTTCCCTCTAATATAATAGTTTAAAATTACCGACACCTGGCGCAGATAACCCATGTGCAGCCTTGCACGAATATCCGAAAACCAACAACAACAAAACGTTGTCTTTAGCGGTTGTATATCGGTTTTGTAAATCACATCTGAATAGTTAAAAGCCCTTTTGAAAATTATAACGTACTAAATTCAACATTTTCTAATAATACATTCTCCAACTTGGATAACTTCTAAGCTTAAGTAGCTCATCTCCATCAGATTAATGAAATTGTCGTTCGAGAGAAAGCCATTAGCGTTTGATATATTTGTCCCTATTACATAAGTCTTACTTCGCATATAATACAGTCGATTACACCTTCTATGAAACTGAAATCTAATACATATTCCAATCAACTTATGTATTCACATCCTCTCTCCAATAAATGTCATTATTTTCAATTCATATTGAAGTTAGGTAGTTTCAACTACTACAAAGTTATCAAAATGTTTATAAACCGGCCCAGAAGCTCAAACACCTTAAAAGAGAAACCGTTTTTACAACCTAGCACTTTCGAAGTGTAGCTTCTTGTTTATCCCTGTGAAGAAGATATAATTTTTAAAACCGCTTGGCCTCTTCGGTGGAGTTATTTTTATTATTTTCTGTGGCTATTGTTGCAGGTTCTGGTGCAAAGTGTTTAAAGTATTGTTTAATTAAATATTGTGATTTAATTACAGAGTGTTTTCAACTTGTAAATAAGGAGCTGGTGAAGTCTGCAAATCTAGCAAATTCCTTTCAATTTGTAAAGAAGGAACTGCTGATGTTTAGAAAACTAGCTGAATTCGTAAAATAAGAACTGGTGATGTTGGAAAACTAGCAGAACTATTTCTATTTACAAAGCAGGAGCTGGTGATGCTTGAAAAACAAACATAATGCCTTCATTTTGTACAATAGGAGTTGGTAATGTTCGGAAAACTAACACAATGTTTTTTATTTGTAAAATAAGAGCTGATGATGCTTAAAAAACTAGCAGAATACCTTCAATTTCTATAGTGGGATTTGGTGATGTTTGGAAGGCTAGTAGAATGCCTTTTACTTGTAAAGAAGGAGTAGGCGCTGATAATGTTCAGAAAACGAACCTTCTATTTTTGAACAAAACTTCGTAACGTTTAAAATATATATTTGATTAGTTTCGTTATCAGACAAGTTTTCAGCTCTTCATCTAGACTGTTTTAGTTGTTTTGTTCAGCCTTACTATTGAATCTCAAGTTCAGCTCGGTGGGTAGCTTATTTTACCAAATAAACTAGAATTATGATTATAGAAAATATGATAAAATTAATTACTAATTTGTGTCAGGAAGCGAGACAAATTGGACTGCCAGTAAATACGAACGAGATTTCCGTATAAATAAAATACGTAGGCCTTACTTGAGAAGAAATTTTAGAGATGAAAAGTATAGATTAACTTGTACTGACTTAGTTGACCAGTATTAGGTTTCAAATATCTTTTGATTTTAAACGTATTATTACATGAAATTAACACAAAAAAGTGCGTTAAAAATAAGGCCGCTTAACCCTAGTACGAGAACTTAAGTTAAAATAAATAGGGCAACCAATGTACACGAAGCCTGTAGGGAAAAAGTAGTACTTTATGAATTGGTATCTGCGGAAGAAAAGCTTCGCACGTTTATTGGTCCAAGAACACCGCATGAGCAGCATTGCCTTTTTCTTATCCTTTTTTTTTTAATTAGCGGGAAGGGTATAGGCGATATAGAACTGGGGCGAACGTTTATTTATAGTTATATAAACATTTCCGTCTTTACCAGCAATAACATATTTATTATTGTTGTTCTATTTTTATCCTCTCCAGGTTTTGTGGTGATTCTTCTGTTTTTTTCTAAGTATTTATTTTAATGATTCGAAAAATATAATACATTTTTTTACCTTCACTCGTGAAAAAAAAAATCTTAAGAAGTATCATTTTAATGTTTTAATTTGTACAAAAAATACTAGTGGTAACTACCGGTTGTTTTCACTCGATTAATGTCATCATCGTAATACATAGAAAAAGTGATAACCAAACTCACAGTATCAGAAATTCGTTATCTTCAAAAATATTTAAGATTCGGGTTTTGGGAAATTCTTGTTCGTAGCTTTTCTGCTTTTGTTGGTATGTTACTCAAAATTAAATGTTAAACTTTTACTGATTTCGTCTGCCTATTAACTTGAGGATAGTGGTTATAACGATTAGTCCGAGTTTTCAAATAATTTCAAATGCTATATTCTGTTGCGTTTAATACTGTACCACATTGTTAGAAATAAGCTTTATGCTAGAATTGAAAAGTTTAAAGTCTGACTTTTCATATTTTATTATTTTGTATGTAATAAATCATCACTATTTGAAACAGACTCACACAGCCAGCGGACTACATTCTAAACACTAAATGTATTTGTGTCGTTTGCAGTCTTTAAATTAGTTTTTTACATTTTCAGAGGATTAATAACAAGGATAATCCAATGATAATGGAATAAAATATACTTAATTAAGGGACATAGTATTAGCTTCAACCAAGTTATCTATAACAATCGTTAAATGAAAATTTCTCTTTGTTTGTAGTTAAGCTCAAAACAATATAATGAGCTATCTGTGCTATGCCCATCACAGGTATCGAAACATGATTTTTAGCGTTATTTGTGCGTAGATTTATCGCTTAGCTGCTGGGGAGGGGAGGAGGAAAAGTTCTGAGTCTCTATATACAAAATCTTACTAAGTCTAAACCTGTTCTAAATGCTAGAGTGCCATTATTCTTATGTTTATAAAACGATGTTTACATTCTCGCGTGGCCCGGCATGGCCAGGTGGTTAAGGCGCTCGACTCGTAATCTGAGGGTCTCGGGTTCGAATCCCCGTCACACCAAACATGCTCGCCCTTTCAGCCGTGGGGGCGTTATAATGTGACGGTCAATCCCACTATTCGTTGGTGAAAGAGTAGCCCAAGAGTTGGCGGTGGGTGGTGATGACTAGCTGCCTTCCTTCTAGTCTTACACTGCGCAGATAGACCTCGTGTAGCTTTGCGCGAAATTCAAAACAAACAAATATTCTCGCGCCAGAACCAAAATAGGGGTTATCATTTGTGATCTTTCTAAAGGGTAAAAACAATCTGTAAATGAATAAAAATTTTATTGAAATTTGACAAGCCTCTGCGAGTTAGTTTGATCTATATTAAATATTATATAAAATTAATATATTATATTGAGTCTAAAAGGTTTAACTTACAACAACTCGTAATTTTTGAACTGTTTCGCTCTAAAAATAGCAGAAAAATTAACATTGTTATTCAACTTTATAGAACATTGTTACCATTAAACTAATCTCCTGATCACCGTTCAAGTCGATCTTCTGATCGTACGTTACTGAACACGCCATCGCAATACAATATATATCTAAGTAGTATTTTATGTTGTTTATAATAGAACGTAATTGAATAAAAAACACATGAATCATTTTTAAACAATGTAGGACTTGGATTTCTGCGTGGAGGTACGCCTCCTTTACTTTCAATTTTATATTACATCTTTGTTGGGCTTATCCTCTGATTAAACCGTTTTTTACTAAATCTTCACCGTGGAAAGCGAAGCAAAACTTTGCATTACTACATCATGGGTGGGTGCGTCTGACGGCCTATTCTCTTAACTTTAAAAAAATTACATATATTAAGCTAATTTTCCTTATAACTACTGAAATCTTATGTCCTGGTATGCTAGTCAGTTACCCCATTTTTTATTTTTTTTTTTGGTATTGAAAAACAAAATTACCTAACAAAATATATCCTATCAGATTTACTGTTACTAAACACGAACTGCAAAAGCTTAGCAACATGAATTAATTTCCTATAAATGTTAACTTCTGCAACAATAATTTATAAATGGGAAAAGTAGTAGATTATACTAATGGCAGCAACTCTGGTAGCTCAGTGTTAATCTGATGAATTAAACACTAAAAATCGAGTTTCGATACCCTTAGTAGACAGAGCATGAATAGCCAAGCAGCTCATCGTGTAAGTTTGCGCTTAACCTAAAAAAACAAGCTAATGACAGTTAATTAGGCAGGTTGTGCCATCTATGTACTTAATAGTAAACTATACTTGTGTGTTTTGGGATGTTTTATAAAATGGCCAGGTGGTTAAGGCACTCGACTCGCAATCTGAGGGTCGCGGGTTCGAACCCCTGTCACACCAAACATGCTCGCCCTTTCAGCCGTGGGGGCGTTATAATGTGACGGTCAATTCCACTATTCGATGGTAAAAGAGTAGCCCAAGAGTTGGCGGTGGGTGGTGATGACTAGCTGCCTTCCCTCTAGTCTTACACTGCTAAATTAGGGACGGCTAGCGCAGATAGCACTCGTGTAGCTTTGCGCGAAATTCAAAAAACAAACATGTTTTATAAAAATATCGTCCATTAAAATAGAGTTTTATTCTATTAAATCAAAATCAAGGAGTTCTCAATAGATAAAATTCAGTATATATATGTTGAAATTAATGTGTATGAGTATACATATATGATGTGTTTTTATTTTATTGTTTATCCTACTCAAACAGAAAATCTCTTTGCTGAGTATGAAGTTCCGTTTGAAATAGTACAATTTGCTGATGGCACAGTTCCGGAGATCCGATTTTCAGATGAAGAGCAAGACGACACGTCCAAAAATTTTAAGCGACATCTTTCGACAATTTTCTCTACTAAAATGAGCAAAAATAAACATGAAGATGAGGAAGTATCTGAATTTGGTATACATAAAACAAAGTACAGGTACGTTTTTTGGTGTGATTTTTTTATTCTTTGAACTTTTAAAAGTCTTTCTCTTCTTATTTTATGTTACCATACTTAACCAGAAAATTTAATTCATATTTGTTTTTTATTTACCAGAAACCTTTAATTTAAAATGTGGTAATCCTGATACAAAGAAGTATACGTATATGTTCAGTCAATTAGTTTAAGAGTCCCCCAGTGTCACAGCGGTATGTCTGCGGACTTACAACGCTAGAATCCGGGTTTCAATACCCGTGGTAGGCAGAGCACAGATAGCCAATTGTGTAGCTTTGTGCTTAATTACAAACAAACGATAGTTTAAGAAATATTAAAGTAAGTAATAAATCTTCTTCAGATAATTTAATTATCATAAGATGTTAAAGATATGTTTGACATCTTAAAATAGTTATCAGTTTTCACCTTTTTTATGTTTTACTTGTAGATAGTTTTGGTTTACAGTAACATTCTTATGGTGTGTGTTTTTTATATGACAAGTTACATTCCATGTCTATAGTTATTATAATATACTAACAAAACGACACTTAACTCATTTACGCCTGGCGACCTTATGCACTAGAAAGTTGTAAAGGTTTCAACTGACGTTTCCGAAATGTAAGATATATGTTATATATGTAAGTCGCATCAATTTTTCAGTTATAATAAAATATATTATGCGATTGTTTTTCTTTACGTTTCAGTCCTAGATACGGACCAGCATGGTCAGGTGGCTAGGGCGCTCGACTCGCAATCTGCTCGCCTTTTCAGCCGTGGTGGCGTTATAATGTGGCGGTCAATCCCACTATTCGTTGGTAAAAGAGTAGCCCAAGAGTTGGAGGTGGGTGGTGATGTCTAGCTGCCTTCCCTCTAGTCTTACGCTGCTAACTAAGAGACGGCTAGCGCAGATAACCCTCGTATAGGTTTGCACGAAATTTAAAACTACCAACCAACCAGTCCTAGATATGTCCACTTCCAAAGTATTTCATAGAATCATCAATTAGCTGAAAGAGCTTCAGGTGTAAATATATAACTCATGGGCAGAGGTGTCGCTAGGTGCTTAAAAGATTCGGGACTCGGGCCCATAGGCCAGGAAATTTTGGCGTTTCACTATGATATTGATCACGGTTTTCTATTCTGATTTTTCAAGACACCAACTGTGGATTCGGGGCACTGTCAACTAGAATTGGAGTACGGGCCCCGTGTGCCATTGTCTAGCTACGCGTCTGTTCATGGGCGTTAATGTGTTGAAAAAAGAAATCCAAAATATATAAGAGTTATTACATATAATTTGTTGCATTTTAAGATAATATTTTTAAATTATTTTCCTTTAGCAAAGAAACTATTACACAAAATGCTCACGCCAGTTCACCAATAGTCCATGTTCACAAAAGTTTCACCATAGACGATGTAGTTGAATTAAGCGGTGCCGATGGTGACTTCAACGACGCATCTGATGTCGACGTCAGATCTGATTCGGATCAGCACTTTAGTGATGGCGAGCTTGTCTCTTCAGGTATGAGCTAACAAGCATAATTCAAATATTGATGTAAATAACATCCAGGTATTGAATATTACTCAGATGTCGACTCAAAGAGCATTCTCAAAAAGAGCGATTTTTATGGGTCAAACTCGGGTGTGAAATGCAGTATAATGCTGTAAAATAGTAGTAACTAACCTTTGCCTTTAATTGAAAGAGTCCAACTGCCTGAACACGGGATTAGCCTTAGACACATCTGACAAGTTCATAATGAATAACTTAGAAGTGTTCTAAGACACATTTTTCAATATGTCCGTTGTACTTCAGGTGTTGCAAAGCAGGAGGGCAGAAAAAATTAGGAGTAGATGGGCTTGAAGTGTTTTACTCTGCACATTTGTAAGAGACATAATAAATATTATACAAAGTAATGTTAGTATATTAAACAAATTTCAGCACATGATTAATACTTTAATAACAGGACAGTGTAACATTTAACGGAGTACCATTACAAACATTATTAAATGTCTGTAGGACCGCGCATACGTATAATATTTTTCAAAATGAAATTATTATACATTTGTTTCCCTATGTATATTAGCTTACTGTTGGCAGACCACTTGATTGTCTTTTGTGGGCGAATGTGGCTCACGGGCCGCCAGTTGAAGAACCCTGTTGTGAAGGGCAGCAAAGTTAAAATAGTTTCAAAATGCTCTTTTGTACTTTGATTAAATATATTCTAATTAATAAGCAATGAACTAAAGTAATGAGCAGCATGATTGTAATTGTTTCGTTAATTATGACATTTGAAACGTTAGAAATACGGTTTCTTTAATGCCAATTGATAAAATATGTTAAACAAAACTTACTAACCTTGTAGTAAATGTGCTATAATACACAAAGTATAAATTATATAAAAAAATAATGCTAGTAAAATGTAATACTTTTTCTTGACCTTACCACATGATGTGTAAAAACTAATTTGTACAAGTACATCTAGGCTAACCGTCAGAAAAATAAATAAGTGGTAAAATAATTTTGGGCTAACATAAACATGAATTTACCAGCCTTTAGTTTTCTTTGCCTTTAAAATGAACATGAACACCTATATTACACTATCTTGGGTTTGTTGAGAAATTGTTTTCACTTACACAAACAAGCTTACTCTTACAGATTGTGATAAACCGTATTTAATTTTGTGTACCCTTTGAGCATCAAGAATGATTTTATTGCTGGAGATATCCCCACCCTCAACCATCAGTAAATAATTAATTTTACTAATTATTATGAAATTGTGGAATAATCTGAAGTTTTAAGATTTCATGTAATTTCAAATTGGTTTAAATTTTTAAAAAGATAGGAGTCTCCTTGTGGAATTATTTCATATATACGTGTTATAAGATATATATTTTCAGTGTTATAATTTGTATATTTGATGTTACGATAAGGTTAGAATGCTTAGAAAGTTCTAAGTTAAAGTCAAATTTTTCTTGTATATTCGAAGCCAGATTATAAGTACAAGATAGGTGCAAAGATAGTAGAGTGAAATCAGTGAATCAGTCAGCTATCACGGTTACTTATACGTTAGTTGATTTTACGTTAATATTAGTATTGTTAGAGAGGTTTGAAAGTCAATTGTAACACAGAACTACAGCAACAGTATATAAGTGTTAAAGCTTGTAGAAACGTTATAGCCTCGATGGAGGCTGTCCATGGCCTGATTCGGGATGAGTTGGAGTCCTTCATGTGGCCCGGGGTTTTTTCCCGGGTTTTCATATTTGGCTTTTCATCATGAACCTGACTATACTGAGGAGAATTTAGACATTGTTTTCTGCTCCTTTAATACACTAGAGCTGCCTCTACTGAGAGCTCATCTGATTGGCCACCTTCTGCCTCTTTTCTACAGTTAGTTACACGAGTTTGTGAAGCTTTGGGGATTCACTCCCTTGCTTTTGAGTCTACCCTGCCTTGTTGTCAGATAGATCTCTGGGGGATTACTTGATTCTTCCTCCTTCCCCTGATATTACCGTGTATGCTGGGATGTTTGTAATACCATTACGAGAGAGTATTGCTATGCCTTGCTCCCCTCATTTATCAGAACAACATGCCCTGGCTTATCATCATCTAGCTGTAGTATATTTGGACACTCAACAGATGGATTTGTTGTTGGTGCTATGGGGTTCCAGGTTAGAACATGTTATCCCTCTTACCAGATCTCCATTTTCGCGGATTCATTTAGCTCTTACTACTGTATTACGATACCCCTCTTCGTGATTTCCGGGAGACGCCCCTTTTTCGGCCTTACTAGTTTGCTGGAGTCCCTGAAACTTTCGAAGCCCGATTTTATATAGCACGTTTGCAGTTTTCTTTATCATCATTGGCTGCTTGCCTCTCTTCTGCTCCAACAGGTGATTTTGGAGGATAAATCATTCGCGTCTTGCGGCCCCCACTTTCGACACCTCGTCCTATTGGTTTACAGAATCGGTTTCGTCCGTATTCTCGGAAGGTCGGGATGGCGCCAGTGGCGTCGGTGTCTACCCATCCAGAAGGTCGATCCCGTTTATCCAGAATTCTATTCTCATCTTTTTATGGTGACCAAGAACACTAAAGATTGGCATCTTACCATCAATCTGTCTCAACTCAATCTCTTCCTACAGCCTCCTCGTTTTACCATGGAATATTTTCTTCAGCTTCAATGGCACTTCACACCAGATCTTTGGATAACCAAGTCTGATGTTACAAACGCCTACCTTCACATCCCCATAGCAGAGTCTTCTTGTCGATTTCTATATATTTTGCATGAGGACCACATGTAACAGTTCCAAATTTTCACATTTGGACTTGCTTCAGCACCATATGTTTTCTACCAAGTAGTATGGGCCTTTGAGCAGCATCTTCATTTTTTGGGTCTGCACACACAATGATATTTGTAAGATTGGCTTCTTTTGACACCAACCTCTTACGTTGCCACACTACATCCGCAGATTCTCCTTTTCAAAGCCAGAAGAGCGGACTTCATATCATGTTCGAAAAATCCATTCTCTAACCAACTCCATACATGATTCATCTTGTGGTGTTTTTCAATGCACTTTGAGTCGAGCTCAACCTTCTCCCCTCAGACTTCATGCTAAGGAATGGATTGTCAGGCATTTGCTTATGTCACCTTCTCACACTGCATGGATGGTTCTGTCCATTTTGGGGATTTGGGCTTTCCTAGAATCTTTCATACCATTGGATTGGGCCCATATGAGATCCCTTCAGTGGTCATTTCGCGGCCTATGGCTCATGCATACCGATCTTTTGAATCACACAGTCACTTTCCTCAAACAATTTGCTGATCTCAAATGGTGGCTAGACAGGAACAACACGAATATCAGGGTCTGGATACCACCTTCTTGTGTAGAAATCCGTCTCTTAATGGATGCTTCTCTTAACAGATGGGGTGCCTTTGTTCTGAAGGTAGGCATTCCAGAGTATTTGGACCAACTACTAATCTGCCCTGCATATCATCATTCTCGAACTTCTTGCAGTACATCTAGCGACGATTACAGGTCTTCCTCTATTGCATGACAAAATGATCATGATTCATTCTGACTATTCCACAGTGGTTTCATATTTTTCTCGTCAGGGAAGTTCTCATTCTTGAGGTCTTGGTTTTTGGGATTTAGATCTTCTTTTTCAGCTAATTCCAATGACATCCATCTTTTGCCCTGTCATGTTACAGGCGTTTTGATTTTGATAGCAGATCACCTTTCTAGATCCCATCAGATTGTTCCACCAGCATGAGTGTTCCATCAGGTGGTCTTTCAATGAATTTGTTCTCAGTTCGGCTCTCCAATGACAGACACCTTTGCAACCCATTGGAATGCTAGGCTATAGTTCTGGTCTCCAATTCTACATCCTCAAGCTCTGGCGTTAGATGCTTTCAGTCAAGACTGGACAGAATTCCATTTGTATGCCTTTCCTCCTATTCATCTCTTAGCCAGATTCTTGTCTATGATTAATTTCACCCCATGTTGGGTTCTGTTGTCAGCATCTTTTTGGTCTGCTTAAACATAGTTTCCTATTCTTCAGTTGCTCCAAGAATGTTTATCACTACCACTTCATTCATCCTTGTTGAGACAACCTCAGTCCAACATTCAACACCTGGAAGTTTAAAGACTCCAGCTTCATGCATGGAAGTTATGCAGTCCTTTGCCCGACCACAGGGGTTTATATTATACAGTTTATATTTATTTGACTATATCCTCCATCAACCTACTATGGCAATTTATCGATGGAAAGGGACTACATATTTTCACTAATGTCTTCGGTGAGCCTTCAACCCATTTCACCCAACAGTCTCCTTAGTTTCAAGTTTTTTGACATGGATTTTTGAAAGGTTTGGCTTCTACCTTGCATTATATATAGCATCCTTCGCTGCTCTCTTTCACTTTTCTACATATACGAAAATATTTGACTCCTGTGCTATCTCATTTTATGATCCTTTCACATTCTTCATCCCAAACGACCATTTCAATTGCCTAATTGGGACCTTAGAGTTGTTTTTTCATGCTTTATCACTTTATCCCTTCAAACCTATGACCTCCTGTTCTTTGTATCACCTTTCCCTCGAGGTATATTTTTATTGTTGTTAGCTTCTGGACACAGCTGTTCTGATTTATTTGCCATTCAGCAGACTCTCTATCTATCCTATTGTTTGCTGTATCCAGACAGATCCTTCCTACTGAATACTCTTACTGTCAGAGAAAGGAATAAATTATTTTTTCCTATTCTTTTCCCAGGCATGTCTTATCTTTACAATCTATCATACCCAGTTCTTTTGTGACCAGTCAGAGCACTTAGATGTTCTGTGGCTTGTATGGAACTGTTCAGGGGCCCTATGCACCAGCTTTATATTTAATGGGATCCTGCAGTGTCCCTGAATTTATCACTAATTACATTAACCAGTGGGTTTCGGGAGTTGATTCCTATTGCCTGTTCGAGGTTATCTGTTGTAGATCGAAATATACTCCACATCGCTCTTCACCAGATTCGGCATCTATCAATGTCATTGTCTACTCATCTGAACTGTTCTCTGGGGGATATTTTGCAGGCTGGTATGTGAACTTCTCCTAACACTTTCCAATCTCATTACCTTCACGATCTGGCAGTTTCCTCTTCTGTGTGACTCCCCCCCCCCCATGGCCATGTTGACTACCTCTGCTAGATTTTAACAAGAAGATGTGCAATATTCTTACCTGATTAACAGTTTTTTTGTTCTAGGGTCCCTCTTTATTTCCTTTGGATCCCACTCAGTAGCAAGTATTGCCCAGTCAGGTGTGCTTGTATTTTTTCAATTCCCCACTAGCAACCTTTATATCGGTTCATGGTTGCAACAGGCTCTGTTGAGATGAGGTGTTCCATAAGACCATGTAGAAGCAATTCTGGATGGTGGTATTATCTCACAATACAAATCCAATAGACTGCTACTCATGGACTATCATGAGTAAAGCTAAAAGGGATTTTGCCAGTCCCTGCTGATCTTAAAGCATCATTACGTAGCTGCTGGTAGGGGGGTCCTGTCACAAAAATGTGTATATATTTGCAGTCCAACTGCCATTGTCACCAACGGAGGATATGGGTAATATGACCCCTTAAATCCAGCCCTGAATCGTGGAACCTTGGCTGCGTGGTTGAGGCTGACCCATCATACTTACTTGTGCAATATTCCACCCTTAGGTACCACTTCTCATTGTACACCTTTGTTCTATGCAGAAGCTTTCTGTATGATCTATGCCCTCACTGGCTCCTCCGCCTTATCAATGTGGAATTCTAGCTAAAAGTGTCAGCAGAGGTTTGTATGTTTTGGAAGTTATCATTTTCCTAATCTGAAAATATGTTTCCAAACATACTTACCTCCGCTGATACTCTCCTTCCCTTCCTCCCCACTAAGAGACAGGCCGGGATGGAGTAAGATTTAAAAAAAAAAGATTATATTGTCGACATACAGTGTTTATATACAATACCTGCATAAGAGGCCAGGTGTAAAGTTTTGCAAATTAGATACAGCCGAGGGCAGTCGATTGGAGTATAAGACTGGGGCAAGCGAACACAATGTTTAGATGAAGATCCAGAAATAGCTACAACTTATAAGCGTCAGAAGAGGTAAGTATGTTTGATAATACATTTTCAGATTAGGAAAATGATAACTTGAATTATTTTCACTAGATACTTTAAAAGAACCTGCCAATGAAAGAATGATGACCCAACACATGTATAATCACTAATTTCTGTCATACATGTAACATTTTGATGAACGTTTGCAACAAAATTGCTCTTTTAATGTTTTATTAGCATATGAATATTTTTGATAGGTGGTCATACAGTTATATCTGTGTATCATCGCCCAAATGGTGATAAAAGACGAAAACGAAGAAGAAATGTGGATGATGGTGATGGTAATGACCAGTCGTTGGAAGATTTGTACACAGCAAATATGGACTACAAACTTGAAGTAAGCTTGTTTATCCTGAATTCTCTCTCTTTCAGAACATGGAAGACTTGGTGATAATTACCGTTTTAATATTGTGATATTTATCAGAGTGTCTATCATAGGAGGTTAAGTGTTTTTATTCTTATAAAATAACAGTTACAAGAGAAAAAGCCCTACCTACAGGAGCCAGATTTTGTTGGGTCAAAGGTTGAAGTTCTTAAGTTGCATGCTGCTACCCTCATCTCGGAAACATCTCGAGGTTAGTAAGTTAAACCCAAGAGCATTATGGTTTGCAATTGCCTTACCTATGAACCCAGTACATGTGCTTTAGAAGATTAAAAATAATCGTTACTTTCCCAGACAAACAATGCAGTAAATTTGACGTTTATTAATTATTAATAACTTATAAAAGTAAGCTAACTAGGGAGTTCAGAATTAAAATAACTTTAAAATTAACTTGTAATTGAAAATAAAGACATTGCTGTATAACAAACTGAATATAATATAATAATAAATTAGTACACAAAAAGACTCAAATACGTAATGATTAGCATGCTCTTAGCCATCAGTTGAGTATCAGCTCTATTTACAATATTTTTGACATTTGTTTATTATGAAATGTTCATTTTGTGACATTTACCAAATGTTATTTTCTATTACTCATTAACTCTTACTTATTCTAGATAAATTCGGTACTATATTTATTTTTGCCTTTTACTGTTTTAGTACAGCACACTATATTCCAAGTATTTATATAATATTAGCCATCAACGCTCTTACTTTTCAGAATTTTCATTGTCCTTTTAGTAAATGAAGTTTGTTGTTGAATAAATTCAAAGTAAGCAGAAATTGAATGAGGTCAGTAGTTTTTGTTGTATACGTTACTGGATAATGTCTTTTAGAATATTGTGTTCAATTTTAGTTGCATTATAATTATTTAAACAGGATGTTGAGTTGTTGAAACAGATTCAAAGAGCTACCTGGATGACCCAGGTTGAAATTTCTTGGCATGTTTTTGTCACCATTGTAACATTTTCCCCATAGTAGCCCTATTCTGAGCTTCATTCCAGGGCTTCCTCTGATTTATTCTTACCAGTAATAATATACTATGATACTATGACTTTCAAACAGACCATCAACTACACTGAAATACTATGAGGGTTACTTTTATTTTTGCCATGTTGTTTCAAACATCTCAAGTAGCTGAGCCATAATGGCAGAAGCCCTACAGCTGCAACTTAACGAGTTACATGTGATTAACACCACTAGTGTTTTGCCAGAGAGGCTCTGGTAGACATGACTGAGGTTTATAGGATTGTTAGATATTTAGATTTTTTTATATATAGATGTCATTTTCAAAAAATATATAGGCAGTAAGACTAGAGGACACGAATTTAAAATATGGAACTTCAGACATAATTCCAATGAAAGCAAAAGGTAGTCAAGCTGTGGAATAGATTACTTTTATTTGTTATAGAAGCTGTATAATTGGGTGAGTTTAAGAGGATAGTGAATGTATAAGAAAACTAGTTAGGGTGGTAGTAAAAAATGGAATAGTCTCAATTAAATGTCCTTCAAAATTAAATAAACTAGAACAGGATTGGGGTCTTGGTAAAATAGTATGTATATCAAATCTCAACCATTATTTATGATTTAACTGATATTATTGCCCATTTGAATTAATGGAAACACCAGTTAGTAAAATAGCATACAAAAAAAATCCCAAAAATTGTTTTACAACTACAGTTTTGGTATTAACTAAGAAAACAGTTTTATTAATATTTTTTTATGAAAACTAATTTCGAAGCAAATGCAGTTAGAGTTAAAATTAATGGTTCAGTAAAATTAATAAATTCCTTATCAAAACAGAGAAAGCTGACTTGGAAGCAGTAAATAACTTGGAGCAAAAAATTGGTCACCCTTACAAAATTGTCAAACAACTTTTACGAGCTGAAGGAGATGAATTTGAAGAAAAAGGTAGGAAGTGTAAATTATTGTATTGTTACGTCTCTGTGTTCGTTTGTTAATTTTCCGTAGAAATTCTTTCAGAGAAACTTCAGCAATACAAGTCCTTCCTTAAATAAAACTAGTTTATTCTTTTTGAACACAACTTTGCAATACACTTAATTCCCACAGTCAGTTTAACTTAAACAAACGCTATAATTCACAACGAACGATTCAC
>NW_013668308.1:96191-97120 GCF_000517525.1 Limulus polyphemus
CCCTTCTCAAAACCGAGTAGAGTTTCTTCTTCGATAGTGGCCTTTCCAGGTGACACGTCTTCAGCAGCGTCATTTGTTCTTTTGTTCATTTCATTCCAACTGAAATGTCCTGGACCATGATAACACCAAAGCCTGATGCCATGCACCACCTTTGCCTTACCTCGCCGACTGCATTTTATTCGGAAAGTCACGTCTGAGAGACGATCCACTATGTCATATGGGCCTTCCCACGGAGAAGACAACTTAGGAGACTTCCCTTTGGTCTTTCTGGGATTATACAATCACACCTTGTCTCCTGGTACAAAGGTGACTTCAGTAGATTTCTTATCATAACATAACTTCATGGAATCAGCAGACGTTTTTAACTTTGAATGCACTTGATGATGAATATCATCCATACTTTCAGATAACACTTTCACGAACTTAGGCATATTTTTAGGCAACTCTTCGTAAGGTGGGCGTCCTGTTATCAGGTCCACTGGCAACCGAAGTTCCCGATCAAACATAAACTTTGCTGGAGTGTATCCAGTGGTTTCATGCTCTGCAGTTCTATAGGCCATCAACAGTGGAGGGAGTAAGACATCCCAGTCATTTTGGCGACTATTACAAAACTTTGCCAATTCCTGTCCAAGTGTCCTGTTGTACTTTTCTACCATCCCATTGGACTGTGGGTGAAGTGGCGTTGTTCTGGTCTTTCGTATACCAAACAACTTGCAGCATTCATAGAACACAGCTGATTCAAAGTTACGGCCTTGATCTGAATGCAGTTCGTATGGCATACCGAATCTGAAGAAGCAATCACTAATAGCCGAAGCTACACTTGTAGCTTCCTGATTCGGTATTGCATATGCCGCAGGCCACTTGGTGAAATAATCCATCACCACACAAATGTACTTGTTTCCAGCACGAGTTTGAGGCAAAGGACCAGC
>NW_013668308.1:98003-99123 GCF_000517525.1 Limulus polyphemus
TTATCTGCTTCAGCCATTTTCACTTGATGGAAACCCGACATTAAGTCCAGAGTTGAGAACCATCTAGCTCCACTTAGAGCATCAAGAGTATAATCAATTATTGGCAGTGGGTATGAGTCTTTTTCGGTTATACTGTTAAGAGCCCTGAAGTCCATACAGCAATGTTGGGTCCCATCCTTCTTCTGGACTAACACAACAGGAGCTGACCAGGGACTATCTGATTTCTCGACTATCCCTTCCTTAATTAGACCATCTATGACCTTTTCTATCTCTTCTTGCTTTGCTGGAGCTATTCTCCTCGAAGGGATCTTTATTGGATGGTGATTGTCTGTGTTTATTCTGTGCTCTACAAGATTTGTGCAGCCAAGGTCATGATCTCCTTTCAAAAAGACGTCTGCATAATTCGCAAAACGTTCTTTTACCTGAAGAGCCTGTGATGATGCCAAATGGACTATGCTCTTCTTATAGAGGTCAGTTAAATGTTCTGGAAGTGTATGTCCTTTCTTTATAGTTGTATTTCTTGCTTTAACATTGACTGGCTCTACCTCCTGGCACACAGCCAACAATACCCCTTCCTTAAGTGTCTGCTCACATTTAGATAAATTGGCCACTGTAATAGGTACTACTTGATGACCTACCACAAGTGACCTTCCTATCTTCAAATCCGCTGAACTGGATGGGTCTTCCACTGCTTCCACAAGCATTGAGCTTCCATGGGGAAGTTCTTTTATCCTACCCCAAATTATCTTCTCTGACATGGGGGTATTGTACTTGACTTAAGTGCTGTGACATGCAAATCAACGGATGGAGCAACACTTACTGGAATCTGGCCTTTGTTGTTTCCAATCGTCATTTTATCGAAGTTAACTACACACTTCCTCGGTATTAAATAGTCCAATCCTAATATGCATTGGTCTTCAATGTCAGCCAAGTATACTTTCTGTCTGTTCTTCATGCCCATGAGCTCAATAGTTACCCACACTGTTCTCCACAACATTACATAATGTTCTGTCACACCACAGAGCTTCTGTACAGCTTCTGGTACTCCTTTGTAATCCAGCACCTTAATACTCACAAGGGTTTGCTGAGACGCAGAATCTATGACAAAGTTGCACCTTTG
>NW_013668308.1:100123-104861 GCF_000517525.1 Limulus polyphemus
GTTTATTCTTTCTCAATACAACTTTGCAATATACTTAATTCCCACAGTCAGTTTAACTTAAACAAACGCTCAACGAACGATTCACGCGCTTGACTCAATTGTCCGTCTCTATCTCTGTCTGCAATTCAATTCCATTGTAGCCGTCACTTCTTACCGGTCTTATATATATATAAATTGTACATCTCGTCTCTTCGTGAATCTTCTAGAAACTCATCATGGGTTACCAGCGTCACGTGACTTCCGCTGTCGTAACAGTATTATTCTGAAAGGTTCATAACAATTATAATGTGTAGGTTATTTAATTTGTTTCATTGTATTGTACAGCAAAAGTTCAGGATATAAATCTGGATTTTGAATTTAAAATTTTCATCTTTCAAATACTTTATCTATGGTTCACTAACTGGAAAATTATCTCTCTTAGAACAATTAAAGCTTACACTCTATATGACAACACATAAAAACACCTTAATAAACTGAGCTTGTAAAAACACTTTTTTTTCTTCTTCTAGCCAACAGCACACAAACCAATATCAATCACTGAGTCAAGGTTTTAATAGACAAATGTTGTTGTTGTTGTTTTTTGTTTTGTTTTGTGTGTGTGTGTTGTTGTTGTTGCTCCAATTCTATTAGATAGTGCCCTGAATTCCAAGTTGATGTCTTGAAAGATCAGAATAGAAAACCATGATCAACATTATACTGAAATGACAAATTCCTGTACCTATGAGCCTGAGCCCCAAATCTTGTATGTACATAGTGATACTTCTTATTGCAACTGAAGTTTATTCAATCTATTTTATTTTTTATTTTTTTTGCAAGAAACTTAGAACTCTTATAATTGTAAAACAAAAGATAACATTAACATCCTCATATAATCTGTAAAAAAAGCAGTAATGTTATTGCAGTATTTGATTTTTTTAAGCAAGTTGATAAGAAAAGGAAATTTCTTTCCTAAATTTGTGAATAGTGTTTCTATCTATTTCCAGTATGTAAGATTTTTAATAATTGAACATCAATAGATATTAACATTTTCCTCAAAATAAAATTTCATCCCTCAATCCTTTTTAAGAGATACTAACCTTATTATAAATTGTTCAGTCATGCAGAATATTTTCCTTCATAATAACATTTCCACTTGTATTATTGAAAAAAAAAACATAATTGGCCAGTATTGTTTTATAGACACAATAAGAATCTACAAAACGGGGTGGCTGCAGAATAGAAATAACTTTGCCTATAAATCAATTTGGCAGAATTGCTGTATTCTTTTAATATTGCACTTCTTATATATTTTTTCATTTATCAGTTACTTTCTACCCTCAATTAAATTCTACAAAAGTTTCTGTTACCCTATGACCAGAGGATGAATTTCTAGAAGGCTATTTGACGAATTCTATGTACTAACCTGTGCATTGCAAGCTTCCTTTATTATATCTCTTGCTCTGTCAGTTATATCCTCTACCTGTTCTCCAGGGTAGCATAATCTAATTCTTTTCTCCTTATTTACTCAACAGACTATCCTATCCACATGCCTTGTCAAGGAATCACCTATAACTATAGCCTCCTTAAGTTTATCATCCATATCATATTTTCTTAACCTTTTGTTTCCCTTCCTTCCAATAGTTCCTCATATGCTCAAGCCAAGGGCTGAAATCTGTTGCTCAACAGAATTGGCTCATTACAATTAAATCCACTACTTTTATCCCTAATAGTACTCTTTCTAACTTCCTGAAAGTCATTGTTAACCAAGATTGTGATCATTTATTTAAACATGTATTATATGAATACACAGATCTAACAAGAGAAGTGGATACATTTTACCTTCTATTTACTTTGTACTAATTGCTTGTAGATTTAATTTATAAACATATATTTTTACGTGTAAATCATAATTTTATATAACTGAAGATGAATAACAATGAACTACAAGTTTCTGTTTGCATTATTTTTCATAATTAAATTAACTTTTCTTGATTACTAGTTGAAAAGGTGATGCAAATTGTTGGGCTAGAGCATCAACTTCCAGATTCTATGTCATCCAAAAAATGGGTTAGAGCAGTGCAGAGCACTTTCACCTCTAAGGTACATGAACACTATCATTCATTTTCCTGCATTGTGAGAAATGGCTTTGTCATCTTCACAACTTTATCTTGTAACATGGTTAATTATATTGTAGCTCTTGTTTATACTTTTATATTTTGTGTAACAAAAGTTTTTACCTATGTAAGAATTTTTTTTCTTTTTTAACAAAGCTTAAATGAAGATTCCTTTTAAACCCTATTGCAAAACAGTATTTTTTCTTTTTTAACAAAAGTTTTATCTATGTAAGAAATTAATGTGCAAGTGGTTTTAACAGAATAATTACACATTAATGTATTAACAACTTATGTTTCCAAAAGACAGTATATTTATATTAGTTTTGTGATAATAGGAAACCCTTCAGTTACTATTCTTAATCTAAAAAAAAAAAATTGCTCTAAAAACATCATATATTCAACCATTTTTCTTTATAATGATGTTACTTGTATTATGCTTTAAGCTTTTGTTAATTTTTTATATGTATTTTATGAACCCTCTTCAAATAACTTTTGATTGGAATTTGTTTTTTTCCATTAATTATTATTTGATATCATAAATTTCATCTTTCAAGGTAATTTACTTAAAATATGTAGTAATAATTCTATTCATCCTTTCCAAATTCTTTAAAATCATCTTTATAATAAAACTATCAATGCACACACATTATTAAAAGTAGCAAGACATGTTTTAATGAAAAAAGTTTCATTTCCTGTTTTAAAGTATTTTTTCCTGCAAACTCGGGCCTATCTGTTATGTTATGATAATTTGTTCTGAAAGTTTATGTAACTTTCTCAAAACTTACTTGATAAGTTTTTGCTGTTTGTTTGTATATTTATCAAGATTTATATCTAATTCATGCTATATTCATTGAAAAGAGTGTCCTGTGAAAATTATGAAAGTTCCTCAGTTTATTGAAATTTAGAAAACTTTTCACTTTCCAGGATATTGTTGTTTCTAATAGCATTCTTTAACATACATTTGGTTGGTTTGCTCTTACCTAAAATTTGTTTTACACTGGGTATTCTGTTTGTTTCTCTAATGAAACATAAATTCATCTAGAAATGAGTAAGCTAAATAAAATTAAAAGATAACTAGTGAGTTAGTGAAGGGTTGAGTTGAATTGTAATATCTCTCTCTGTATTTATGGATGTGAGTTTGTATGAAAAATAATTTTGCACCCAGAAATTTCTTCAAGCATGAGTGAAGTAATTTTCTTATTAAAACTAAAATTCTCCAATCAGTTCTATCTTTATTAGAAATTTATTTTATGTCAGTATTTTTTTTTTTTTTTTCTTGTAGGTTTTAAAACGTACTTGCAGCCTAGCAGACTTTCAGAGATGTTTGACTGTCTTACAACTGATCACTTTAACTGGTGGAGTTAGAGCAGAAACAGTAAGTTTCAAAGTTTTCAAAACAATCTGTGTTTTAAGGCTATACTAATATGATATTATAAGAGAATGGACAGAGCCACAGTATGTACTTGGCAAATAATTTTGGATTAAAACTGATGCATATCAATTTGTCTTTTTATTTGGTGCATAACACACTGGAATGTTTTAGGAAGTTATTTTGATATAATTAGTTCTGTGTTAACATAGTACTGGACATATTTTATATATATATATTTAGTTATATTTTCAAGTAACTTTTAATCTGTTTATACATTTACTTACAACAGGTGGTGTTTGAGTATTTGACTCTTGCTTCTGGAGTGAAATTCTCAGAGGAACAGCAACTTTTGGTAATTAGACTTCTGGAGTCAATTGACAATCCATCCAAGAACTTTATCAGGAAGATTTTGAAATACTACCAAGACCTAAGAAAGAAAAAATCTAGCCTTGCTAATCACCTACTGGAAGGACTAGGTTCTTTAGGAAGCAGAGTGAAATTTGAAGATTTCATACACGAGATGAAGTTGATCTTACAACAGGAACTGAAAGACATATCTGATGATTCATGTCGGTTTTCAGACAAAATGACACATGTATTTAAGTCCATTGGAAACTGGGCCAATCCTATTATGATTTCTGATGTCATAACATTTGCAAACAAATGCCCAAAAGAATTTGCGTATAAAGTGTTAGCTGTAGAGGGACTTCAACACTTAAGTCACATGGAAGAAGTACAAGAATGGTTGCTTCAAGCATTCAAAAATGAGGACTGCGAGGTACAGCAGAAAATCTTAAAAATTATTGGTCAACAGTTATCATCTGTCCATGATAACCGTCTGTATGGTATGTTATTTTGCAAATTTTGACATGATTGTGTGTATTAGACACATTAATGTGCAATTTTATAGAGTTGACCTATTAGTTGTGAAAAAAATGCTGCTTTTCTCATGAGCTGTTAGACAAAGAAGATATAGATTTCATGAAAATGTATACATTGAAATAAAATAAATACTTTAATAGGTTAGACAAACAAATGTTAAGTGATAATATCATTTTATAAATTTTAAAGAAATTTTGTGATTTTTGTCTTTAAAAGGAATTTTGAGTATGCTCCAGTTTTATATATTAGGTTGTCAAGAAATTAATGTTGCATTTTGGAACACTTTCATTAACCACCGCCCAAAAAACATACATTACGTATAATAGTTAAACAAACCGCTCAAACATCACGTTAGTGTATCCTATATAATGTGTAAAGTTTAGTATACTCT
>NW_013668308.1:104882-122781 GCF_000517525.1 Limulus polyphemus
AATTTAATGATAATGTTTTGAATGTTTGTAAGTGTCAACGATGGTTCAGCAAATTTCGTTCAGTTGACTTTAACTTTAAAAACTGTGATGGCAAGGGCCAACATGTTGGAATTGATGTTGATGCTCTGAAGACTTGTTGAGTCTAACACAAGGCAACACACTCAGGAAATGGCCCTGAAATTGCATGTCTCTAATGAAACAATAAGTAAACATCTAAGGAATATGAGAAAAATCCATATAGAAGGTGTTTGGGTGCCTCACAAACTCTCCAATGATCATTGTTTCCAACGTGTGCATGTTGCTTTGTCTCTTTAATTATTTCATTAAAATATTCAATTTTTTTAATAATGTAGATTAAGATACCACTTCTATATGTATACAGTAGAATACTTATTATATTGTAACCCTAAATATTTGAGGTAGACTGTAGAGATCTTGCATATACTAATTATTTTTTATATTATTACTTAACTTAGATAACATGATAGAATCAACTGAGCTTTAAAACCAAAAATATGGAAAACAGCTCTATGCCTTAATTTGAAACTTTGAATGATGTGTCATATTGTTTTGGTTGTATTTTTGGAAAATCTCTTTTTGTTTTATGAATCAGGTCGCTTGAAGTCTGTAGCAAGAAGAACTTTTACATATTTGGATGAATACCTCGGATTTGTTCTGTTAAACACCTCGGAAAGTTATATAAACTGCCCATCTTTTTTGGAAGATATATATGATTATTTGGAAATCAAATCTGCTCAACAAGCTAAAGAAATCATTTTTCAGGTGAATGAAAAAGCATTTCAGTTCACTAGCAGTGTCATCAATCGACAAAAGAGATGGACATCCAAGAACTGTCATTCATGGAATTTCAATAAAGATTATGAAATCATTCAAAGCAAGAATGAATTTGAAAACGATAATAACCTATATAGCAATAAAAACACTGTCTTGCTTATCAGCAGTTAGGAAACAGTGACATCTATGGAAGATTTTATGCAGGTGATGTGTTAGTTAATTAATTATGTATTATAACATATATTAATCTGCATCTGTGATATCAACTAACTGTTTAAAAAAAAAAATGTTGGACAGAATGAGGAGTGTATAATCATTTGTGTTGCTACTTTCTAATTCTATGCAGGCCATAGTCCACAAAACCTGAGATTAGAAGGCTTAAAGATTTTCATTCCTGTATTTTTCAGATCTTTAAAATGCACTAAATATATCTCTGAAAGGCACATGAAAGACAATTCAAAATAGAAAATGTTAAGTTTCATGGCAACTGAAAAATAATAATCATGATCTATTTATTTTTATCTTTTAACCTTATATGCATGGATAGGTGTTAAATTATGCGCTATGATGTTTTACAGAGTTTCCTTTAACATGGTATAATGTTTCTGATGTCAGAGTTATCAATTATTCATTTTATCCTACAATGTTAATTTAGTGGCAGTTCATGATGAAGGAGAGAAAATTCCAGATACACTATATAAGGATACTGAAACAAACTGTGCATATGCATTTTGGAGGCTCTAGAAGTTATGCAAATACATTATTTAAACTGTATAATGGACAAAAGTATTTTATTCCTCATATGACCATTACATTGCATTCTGCCTTATCAAGGTCTAAGTCAGACTAATGTTGCAATTCTTGAGTACAAATACATTTGTAACATATCTGATTTCTCATGTGCAGCAGAATTGTAATTTTGAGTAAAAGTTGGGCACATCTTCTGTAGATGCACATAATAAATTCAGAATTATAGTCAACAGTCCTTTTCAAATACAGAGTCAGTCTATTGGAATAACCCTTTACACATTCAATTCAGTTAGTTTTTAAGCATTAACCAAATATCTGTATTAGTCATTTTGATAGATTGCTTCACTGAACTATAAATATAATTTGATTAGAATATTTTTGACAAAGCTTAAATGAAGCTTCCTTTTAAACTCTACTGCAAAACAGTACTAGTAATAAAGTTGTATACTTTCAGGTCTGGTTAGAAGTTTATTTATAAGTTACAAAGTCAGTGAGAATATAAGATGCAAAGCCACTACAAGTTTTTCCAATTCTTTAGTATCAGAAGTATGAAATATATGAAATTGTACATTATGTATGGACAAGTTTAAACATTGCTGAGATTCATGGAATGCACTATAAAGTTGGTGTGTCATTTCATTATGTATGGACATGTTTAAACATTGCTGAGATTCATGAATGCACTATAAAGTTGGTGTGTCATTTCATTATGTATGGACATGTTTAAACATTGCTGAGAATCATGAATGCACTATAAAGTTGGTGTGTCATTTCATTATGTATTGACATGTTTAAACATTGCTGAGATTCATGGAATGCACTACAAAGTTGGTGTGTCATTTCATTTTGCAGCTTAACAGCTTTTCTCCACCTGGTTGCTCATCAGTAAGTCTGAGGACTTATAACACCAAAAATTGGGTTTCAGTACTAATGTTAGGCAGAGCACAGCCAGCCCAATAATTTTATGGTTAACAACAAAAACATAATGGCCTTTCATACTTTACTAGTTTTAAAGGTTTTGTAGCATGTAATTCAACTCTTCTTGTCAAAGATAATATATTTTTCTGTTGTATTTCTTTCATTAATAATGCCTTGTTATACAACTGATAACTTGAACAATAACTTAATTTTCAATAGGTTACTTTATGGGTGCCACATTACCTAAATACAAGCTATTTGCCAAAATTGCTGGAGAAGGAAAATTTCTTTCTAAAAAATTTGAAATTGGATCGGCTATGTTCAGTCTAACTAATGAAAACTCAAAGTTCATGTTGAAGGTAAGTGTTTGATATTTCTTCTGTTTAGCAATTTTGTGTTTCTTTAATAGCAGCAATATAAGTCTCATAGAGGCATAGTAGCTTTATGTTAACTTATTCTGGTATAACAAGCTGTATGATAGCAGAATGTTAAACAGGCTGCCCTAATGAGGTTTGAGTTCAACAAACATTGACTCATATTTGTGGGTTATCAATAGAGCATTACTACTTGAGCTGACAAAGCTCAAAAATTCAAGCATCTTTCCATCAGGTGAAAAACAAACACTTAGGCATTTATAGATTAGGATGTTAAGCAATCAATCATGATATAGCATTCAAATGTTAAGATCAGTAAAACTTAACAGCATATATTATTCCATTTCTTGTGGCTTTCAACTAAATAGCACTTTTTATTATATATACCCGTTTTAAACAACACAGTGACGGATTTGATAAACATACTAGATAAAAGTATTGTGAAAGTAAACATATTTTTATTTTTTCATATATTTTTGAGTGCGAGTTGGCATAATATATTCCCCTGTACTATAAGCTGTGGGTGTGTTATAACAGTGACAGGCAATACTTTAGTATGATCGGTGGGTAGTAGGTTGCTGCTGATTAACTACCTTCCCTCTGGTTAGTAGTTCAAACTTTAGAATGGCTGCAGTTAACCTTTGTAGCTTTGCCATAAATTCAACATACAAATACAATGAATACATTGTTAAATCTCTCTTACTTGTGATTTGTATTGATTATTTTAAAAACAATCCACAGGTTTCACATTTCAGTATATAGCATTAATATGAAACTGTAAAAGGTTAGTGTATAATGCAAAGATATATCATTATATCTTTGTGACATTATTACCTTAAAAAAATCAACAACTAATAAATGAATCTTTCTTTTCTTTAGATTTTAGGTAATGATATGAAGAAAGAGATAACCCATGGTTTATGTTTCAACAGATCATTCAGCCTTTACAAATCGCAGTACATATCTATATATCAATTAAATATATTTGTGATACAAATAAACCTAGGATTTACAATGAAGCCACAACTAGACATTACGCTGAACTGCAAGGATCGTAATTATGTATTCAAACCTCAGGCACTACTTGCTGTGGGTGGCTATGCTTCTGCTCAAATTTTGGTAAGTTCACTGCCACCATTAATTCACCTTATTTGAAATATTAGTATGTAGATATGCAGCTCTATATTATCAAATATAATTTCAATCGTATAATTATTTTTTTCCTACTTACAGTTCATATTGCAATCTCATTTTTGTTATACTTTCATAATGAAATAATTCCTTTAACATATTAAATGCTTCTTGTTAAGTCTACTTTTAAAAGTTTGGGATATCTTAGTTACAGGTGGAGTGTAAAAGCTAGTTGTAGGTGTTTATTTAGTTGTAACAATAATCCTAAAATGTTAATGACTCTGAAATTGTTGGGAAACAATTACAGTAACTGCTTGTTATCAAAATTCATTTCTTAGATGATGACTGCTCCCAGGGTCATCATGAAACATTACAATGAAAAGAGTTTGTTTCAAGATTATTTCCGTTTTTACTTAATTGTATAATTATACTAAACGTAAAACGGTAAGATGAGAGTCAGTGGAAGGCATGTGGGATAGAGTATTGTAAGTTAATATATTTATATTGTAATCAATAATTGCATATTGTTTAGTTAAAATGGTTTCAATTTAGAAATTAGGTAATTGCTTCTTATAATTAAGAAAGATATACTAGCCTAAAAATAAATAAATGCATTTGTTAAATTAAAAACAAAATTATAATTTGCCAAAGTCAGTCAGACTGAAAGTTTACGACTGTTTCATAAATGGTTTGAAAGTGAATGGATACCAGTTTTGCTTACTTTTTTTGATTTTGGTATATAGCCTTTTAATCACCACTAAATTTGTAATACTTCAAGAAAACTAGTCTGCTGCAACAGAAGTAGTGAATCAAAGAATAGATCAGGCCTTTGTTATTTTTTCTTCACTAAAATTTGTATTTTGCTTATTGTCAGTTTAGTAGAAATTGCATACCAAGAATAAATATTATTAAACAAAATAAATATTTATTTTTGCTATAGTGTTAATATCTATTTTAATAAAATTCCCATTTCTTTGTTTTTTTTTTTAGTGTGTTAAAGCAGGGATGGATGCTGATATCACATTCAATTACTTCTTGAAAGCTTACTTAAACACCTACACACCCATGTGTTCCAAATTTACACGTGGAAATGATCCAATGAAGATAAATTTTAGAATTTGGTATCAGTTATGGCTACCTTTTTGGGTAAGTTTATCAGGTTAACTAACTTGCTGTTATGAAATAATGTAAAAGTGTGAAACTCGTAAGGAGTCTTGAACATTAATATGACATCACCAAGCACATATTAGGCCTAACAAATGGATTCTATAAATAGCTAAGATATAGATCTGATATTAATAAGCTTTATTTATTTTATTAGAGAACTGCATCATATATGCTATGTAACACACAATACTGAGGTCATAATCATAATACATCACATTCAGCATAGTGTTTACAGATCTAGAAGAAAAAAAGCTATCTTAGTCAAAATAATTTGTCTTCACAAGCTAAAAACTTAATTTTGGAGCATTAGGCATGAGAAATGGAGACTGGAATGATACTCCCCTCCAGCTTTTAAAACTTTCTCAGTCTGGGAAACAAGTAACCCACCAAAACATAAACTGCACTTGTCCTGTCAAAAAGGAGGAAATAGCAGGATATTGCATTTGTACCTTAGTCTTCTATCCCCCACCCACAGTTTGTAATTGTTTCTTGATAAGTATAAATACACTGCCATGTCTTTTATACTATAAATTAAATACCATTACACAGTTCTCCTCATGAGTATGCAAGTGTAAATATACTGCTTGTTTTTTTTTGTTTTTTTCTGGCTATACAACAGTAGGTTAGTATTCAATCCTAACAAACTGCAGAAGAAAAGGGAAGTCTGGATAAGCTAGGGCATACAAGAGATTCACTCCAGTCATCCACAATTTAGCATATGCATATAATACACATTTATAAGTAATTTCCTTTCAAGTTAAGATAAAAAGGTTCTTAAATGATTTAATATCTTAATTATGAATAATGTGGTTATTAAAAGGTAAGCCACTTCACTGTTTGCTATGTAATTTATTTTTTTTTTTGCATAAACTATATATTTGTTTACCAACTCAATTCCATAGTTAAACATACTTGATCATTGAGTTATTCAGTGAAAGTAAGTTAAACACTGTTGAAAATGTTTATAGAAAATGTTCTAAATAAAATATTGGCACGTGTCACAATAAATGTAGCCTGTTAAAGTATAATAAAGAAATTCCAAACTACTTCATGGGTTATCAGAATATACAATTTATATTGGAAATCAGAAGTTTGGAAAACACACATGTATGGAATTAGTGTTAATTTCATTTCACATTGGTGAGGCATATCTTTATATACTTTTACTTTGGATCATTCTTCCTGTGACAGAACATTCTATCAAGATATTCAAAGTATTATTGTTTAAAAACATGAACTTCTGATTTACAGAGTAATAACACATGCTTGAATGCCAAATGTTAATTGGTTACTGTAGTCACTGGTTGAATTGATTAGCTTTGTAGTTTTATGTTTTAGATTAACAAAGCAAAAAAAATAATTACTTTCCCATTGAGAAATTATATCAAGTAATCAATTTGCACTTTTTTAGTATCTATACACTAATTAACTGTGGTTACCCTAATCTATCTCAGGATAATTGTGGATTTAAATGACATTCTACTTAGTGAAAATAAGTTATGCAACTGTTTGAAACCAATTAGATAATTTTCTTCAGCTGGCATAGTTAATTAACTATTAAAATGGTGTCATTACATGATGCTTTATTTTTTCTTAGAATTGTAAATACATTTAATTTTTTTTTTTATTTTACAAGTGGCGTGGTGTGAACAACTGGAAGAAGTTCACGTGGAAATTAGGTTCAGGCAGTGAACAAGAAATACTAAAGCAGTGCTGGCTGAATGATGTGTGATGCTTCCATCTCTCAATCATTATGAATTTTAGAAATTTATATTTGATTTATCAAATTATGTCATGTCTTTATAGAAAAGTAATTAGATATATTACAAACTAAAATATATTTTAGTTGCAATGATGAAAGCAATCCTTTTGATGTTGTATCATTAGTAGGAAGAGTGCAAGAAATAGTGGTAATGGAAACGTTTTCAAACTTACTATTAAGTCAATCATACTATTTAAATTCTAAATATATCATAATTTGAATATCAATTTGATTGGTTACATAAAATTGAGTTAAACAATTAGTAACACTCCACAATATTATTCATGACAAATGTTTCTTTATATTATTTCAGTAAGGTAATGTAGAATTCAAATTATATAAATTGTGATCTAGATTACAAATTAATAACCAAATGTATCTCTTTTATCAACACGTGTACTATAGGACCAACATAAAACAAAAACTGTATCTCATTCTTTATTTTTATTTTTCCTACTGATGTACATTGGGTGCATCCAAATTTTTATCTGTAATATATAGACATTTTAACAACCAGGTTATTTCCTTTTCTACAATTTTTTTTTTTTCTTTAATTGTAAATATGTTCCAAAACTTCAGACTACTTTACTTGTAGTAATTCAAACAAAATTAGAAAAAGTTCTAATCTGCCAGAGGGAATAATCCAAATAATTCAATCACCAAGTTCTCTTCACAAACCCAATAGACAATTCATTCATTATGGTCTCTTTGTAGAGCATTTTGAGCATACAGGTACATTATTGATAGTACTAAACAAACACCAAGCTGGGGAAAATCAAGTTTTACAAGAAGTTATTTCTTTCAGACTGGACGGAATTTTTTAAAATCTGTCATTCTGTCTTTACTAACGTAAACTTCCATAATTTCATCACATTTTTATTCTTACATAATCTAAATACTGAATCAAATGAACCACATTTTTGTATAACTTTTTTTTTTTTTATTAATTTTTGTTGTATTTTTATTAACAAATTCAAGGAATGATGAAGAGGAAAGTTATTATATAATGAACACTGCAGGAACATTTTAACTGTAATTAAGTTGCATTTTTAAGGAAAAACACTGAACTAAATAAAAGTGGTAAAACATTAAAATATATGTGCATTCATGAAAACTAACTTAAATATCAAAATTTAACTAAATGTTTAATGGCAATGACTGCAGAAGCAAAATCTTAAGTCCAAGTAATTCACATTTAAAGTTACAATAGTTTAAAATGCAATTCTTAAGTTGTCATGTAATGTTTTGAAACTAACGAACGTATTTCTGAAAAGGTACTCAAGTTGCTGTTCATGCAATGTCAGCTATCATTTTGGTTTCCAAAATAGCAGAAAGGAAAATTACAGACCTTCAGTAAAGTCTACTATCTAAAATAATTAATTTTCATATTTAAAAACATCCCAATAACAAATGGTTATAGAATCTAATAATATGCACAAAGGTGTAAGTTTTTTTTGTTTTGTTTTTTTAACTGTTAAAAGAAAATAAGTCATTTGCTACAACCATGTTCAGAAATATAGTGAAATTACATAGTTACATACATTACACTGAATAGTCTTTCTGGGAAAAATACAGTTCCTCTAAAAATGATAAAATATCATTAACAACATCGATGTAGAAATTGTAGAGGTTAAATAAGCCCCAAAAAAAGAAAAAAAATTGTTTTCTACATGTTAGGGTATCAGAAAGCCACCAATACTGTAACTGAGGAGCAAGATATATTGATATTTCTCTTCAGTCAAGTGGGAACAAAGAACCTTACCAAGTTCAAGATGGATTTGTAACTTTATTATGAAAGTAAATACACTTCTCGGTCTCTTGGGAAAAAGGCTTTTATAACAGTGTGATAAGAGTATTTAAGATTTTTACAGGTAGCAATTCATTGTTTACTTTGGCAGGACTAGCTCAAGACTGACATTTTGACACACTTAAACTTGATAAAAGTTATCACAAGTGTCCAGGAATATCATTCTTGAGCTGGCCATACTGAAGAATAACAATGAAATATTAGTATTACTTATAATCTGTTGTCAAATAGTTAAAAGTACAATTGCTAAGAAGCACACAGCAAAGGGGCAGCTATATACCAGTGAAGACTACAGAGTTTATACAAAAAGTTCCTCTAGTTAAAAGCTTTCTTTTGTGAATATTATTAAAATTAAAAACTCCTGTTCAAGTAAAGTAGTACCACAGAATGACTTAATGATCCAACTAAACACTTCACCATGTATGTCCAGGGAGAAAAAAGTTTAAAACTAAATAATCAACTCACAACAACTGATTCCACAGCTTGTCTTAAACTCAAGTTTCGTAAACGGCGTTGGGCTAATTTTGAATCATTTGGAGGTGACAGTTTAAAAATGTGTGGTGGTGGTGGTGACTCATCCATTGGTGGAGATGAAGTTTCAATAAAATTTTCATCATCTTCCCAACAAGGTGGCCTAATCATTTCCATACTGAAAGTGACATGGTGTACCACCATCCGTTTCACAGCATTAGCACTTTCCGTAAAAGCTGCTAGGTCTCGTGCACTTTTGTTCCTAAAGAAATACATTAATTTAATTTTTCAAACCAAGATATGGCAAATATATATGAATAAAAAAACACTTTAATCCCTTAAAACCCAGTGGCATGCATCTTTCCATCTTTGAGTTGCATTAATGAAAATTAATTAATAAAACTTAAGTCACCTCATCTGAAACATGAACAATTCAAACACATGGTATGATAACTATGGGGCCTTTTAAAATTTGTTGTTGTTGTTTTAATAACTAATAATACAATAATGATCAATTTATAACAGATATTTACAATTCCATTAAGCATGGTCCACGTAACTACTGACCTAAAAGTCAGTTTTCACATGTATACTATAGTAAGCCCAGAGATGTCACGAGCTAGATTACTCTGGTCAAAGAAATTGTGCAATAATAAATTATCTAAAGCATTAAAACTAATACAAATAAGTAAGTTTTTTGTATAAAGTAGAGCAAGATAAGTACTATCCGTGTTCTCCTTTTACTAGTCACAATCTCTACCTTTACCAGAGGGACAAATACGAAGCTAATGTTCATAATAGCCTCCAGTTGCAGAACTCTGGTGTTCTTGTAAACAGGTAATTAACTGCTAAAGCAATTATAAACCTGGAGGGAAACTCATTAAGCTAATTCATTAACTTTTATGGCATACAAATATTATAAGACCATTACTAACTTGCAAGACAAAAAAATTCAGTTTTGAGGTACCTCAAAATGCAGCCAGAAATTTTAGAACTTTACAGTCTAGTGTAACAATACAAGGAAGAGAGGAAGCTCCAAGACAAATAGATTGAGGAAAAAAAACAATGTCATCTGAAAACTAATGTTATGATTTTTTATTTTATTTTTATCAGTTTCACAACTTGAAAATTATGAAAAATAACATGCAGTTAGTTAAATTTCAGTTTGACATCACCAACTTTAAATATTTGCTGTTTACAAACTATTTGAGCTACAAATAGGTACCAAGTCAACAAATTCCCAGCTTAATTTTATCCACTGACAAGTTGTATCTGCATAGGCAGAAAATGTAACAAATTTCCAACATCTCATTAATAATTACAAAAAGATGCCAAAATCAAGAATTAGGGCTAGCAGTTATTTTTGTTTAATCATTTTATACAAAAGAATCTTAAAATTTCCATCAAGAGAAAACTTTAAATCTTAACATTTCAGTTATAATTATGTTTTAGAGGTAATTTGAGGAAATAGATAATTATTCGAAACTTGATGTCATTTTGTTCCTGTAAAAACCAGAGATCCTAGGCTGTAAAGGGTTAATACTGAGTAAAGTAGCTGTAACATTCTTTCAAATGTTAAAAAAAAGCACAATATTTTGTTAACTTACTTCCTGAGAATGTTTGGTGTGTTCAAAAAGATTGTTGGTCCACCATGTTTGACCCATGGATGACTCAATACAGTCTCTGCAGTATAACGCTGGCTAGCATCCTTAACTAACAAATGGCGTATCAAATCTTTAGCTTCCTCAGAAATTGAAGACCACTCTCGTTCACAAAAATCATACATTCCTTCTTGAATGCATGTGAACAACATGTCCTACACATAACACGAGAAAAATAATCATTTAAAACGTATTACAACAAAAACTAAACTAGCATTGAAATATTTATGCACCACAGTTTAGAATTCTATTAAAAAATTGAGTGCAAGTAAGAATTTGTAACAAGGTGATATTTGCTTCAGTTTAACACCACTCTAATGAAATGTAAAAAGTAGTGTGTGTGTGTGTGTGTGTGTGTGTGTGTGTGTGTGTGTGTGTGTGTGTGTGTGTGTGTGTGTGTGTGTGTGTGTGTGTGTGTGTGTGTGTGTGTAAATCTATTATTTCATCACAGTCAACTTTTAATAAGGATAATTAAACACATTTAAAATTTCCTGTTGTTAATATACATAAATATATTTTACCTACCACTGCAATTCTCGGACATTGCTATATGCATGTTAAGTATGTATTGCCACATAATGTAGAGAATATGTAGTAGTTTACTTTAGCATCGCTATAGTTCTGTGGCACAATGACCCTTTTCTATATATGAAAATAACACAAGTGTAATATTTACTTGAGTATTTAAAAATACATATTTTTTTCTTTTCTACTATATCCCTGTAATTTGTTTTTGGTCGTTTGAAGTCAAGCACAAAGCTAAACAATGGGCTATCTGTGCTCTGCCCACCACGGGTATTGAAACCCAGTTTCTAGCATTGCAAGTCTGTCAGACTAAACAAAATTAAAACGTCAATATTAAAATGCTAGTTTCATATTGAAATTCAAAAAACTGAAAAAAAATTTTTTTTTTTTTAATGTATGTATATTTAGTTTGTAAAATTTATAATATACTTCAGAAACAATAAAGATCTGTTCTTTACAAAGAAATTTAATTTAAATAAATTAATCAGGAATTTGTCAAAATTTGTGGTTTTAGATATTCAAAATGAAAATATTTTATTCACCTGACAAGCTTCACAAAATTCGCCATGTTCCCATCCACAATCACTCCCACAACGTCCATAAAAAGGAGGATAACCACACAACAGTATGTACCTAAATAGAAAAATTCATTTTTATGAAAATCAGTTTACTTATTTTTGCATGAGAACAATACGATCAGTAATTCTTATTTTACACCAGTTTTGTACATAAAAAACCACACAGATAGTTGCGATTACATAAATTTACAAAAGTTACCAATTAAATGTACTAGTTAATTAACATACGACTATATAACAAAAAAGCACTTCAACACAATTAATATTTTACTAACAAAATTCAATAAAAAAGTCAAGCTTAAATTACCTTATTAAAAACTTGTATAAACACAACTAAGACCAAAGAGAAAGAGGAGAAAAAATCGTACATGATCACACCAAGACTCCACAAGTCACAACGTTTGTCGTACGTGGTGGCCTCACCAGTAAAGGCTTCCACTACTTCTGGTGCCATGAATTCAGCTGAGCCAACTGGAGTCAAGAGCTCAGGAGTGCTGACTGGAGTTGTGCTACCAAAGATGATCCCACTACTCAAGTCAAAATCACAAATTTTGACTGGATAGACCTGACAAAGCCAAAATCCTTTAGCTGACACTTCTTTTAATATAAAATTATAATTTATTAAATCAAGATCACAGGGATTAATAAGATAAATCCGAAATGAAATACGGTCGATGAACAAATCTTCAAAAATATGTAACAGCTTTATATGTGACAATATATAAAAATGAAACCAAGATAACAATTAGATACCTAAAAATCTTACATTTTGTAGAAAAATTACCTCTTTTTAAATTGACCAATGAATTTGGAAAAAAAACAACTACTAACTTGATCTTCACTGAAGCATAAAATGTTCTCTGGCTTTAGATCTCTGTGTGCTATGCCTGCAAAATCAATAAAGATAACTTCATTTCAGTCAATATAGGTACAAAGGAAGCATAACCAAAAATGTGATTTTTAAGTCAAAATGACAATTAGTAAAGCTGTTTCACCTTCAAGTCAAATCTTAAAAACTGCACCTTTTTTGTGTAAAAACTTCAAAGCTTCAGCAATGTCCCTGATAATAATACTAACTTCATTCTCTGTGAAATGGACCCGTTTCTCAATATGAGCTAAAAGTGGGCCTAAGTAAAAGAAAGAAAAATTATATTAGTAGATTAGAGGATTCAATGTCACTGAAACAACTAACCATTATAAGCTTTAAGATAAATTATCTCGAAAAGGATAACGATTACAAAATTTTCTTCATGTAATGCAGTACCAGCACAGCATGTCCTAACTTTGTCAGTTAAACTAAGTTTTAGTTAAGTACACAGAAAAATTGGAACAAAATAAACTTTCATATCTACAGATTGTGTAAAAGCTTTATATGATAAAAGTATGGCAAGTGTAAAGCAAATCTAAGATATCTTTTCTAGTTCAACACACTAGAGAAGTATACAATGGTATTCCTTTGATTGCTAAAGTCTTAACAGAATGACAGCTATTTCAAATTTTTTAAATTCTCATCTCTAAGCTTCTTGTAATCTATTAATTATACACGTCAAACATAGCTATATTATAAAAAAAGTTAAGGATACTTGTTTATAAATTTACCAAAATATTCAGAGTGAACAATATATGCTTACCTCCACATATTTTTTCAAAAACCAAATAAAACCTATAAGAAGAGATAAAACCATGCTTAGTAGTATAAAATAATGCTAAAAAAATATTAACTGCAGAAGATTATGATACACCATGTATTTCGTTATTATTTCGACTGCAACAATTTGCATATTCTTAATAGGATCTACAATTTTCAAATATTGAAAACTATACATTTGTAAAAATCACTTTCTACTGAAAAAACTTTTAACTGCAGAAATTTTATTGTGGTAATTCTTTATCTGATACACAAAATAACGAATGTGTGTTTTATCCTGTTAGACATTTGAGTCAGGTAAATTCTGCTTAAAATATTTATACACAGTTAGACCACAGTGATTAGTGGAATTTACTATATGATTGTCACAGTCATTAATTGGTTATGTTCAACTAACTTATTATTCTCACATAAGCCTTGAACAGTTGGAATAACAGAAAACACTGATTTTAATTAGTTGATTATTTTTGCAAGTCATGACACTAATTATTTAAGTTGACTAACCTTGAATTAATTCAAAATAATAAAACAAAATTGTAATGGCAATATGTCTATTACTTTGATAGTTGTAATAATTGGGAAACACTAATTTTGAATACGTGATCACTTTATGTGACACTAATTGATGTAATCAATGTTCACAAATTATCAATCATACCAATTAGTAAGTAATTCACCCAGATCTATACACAATAGAGGAATATACCAGAAGACAAGTGGGAATTCACCTGGAGAAATTAAAGATCCAAAACCATACAAGATATTTAGTCCAATATTATATTCATTCACATATAAGAATAGGTAAGTCAGCAACTATTTAATTCTAATTTTTTAGTATAAAAATATTAAAACTGACTAATGCATTACACAGCCCTTTTTACAACTTATCCTCAAACTTTGATATTTCATAGAGAACTGTACTTTCTTATAACAGTAACCTTGCTTAATAAAACATGTACATATTTAACATTTCATGGTAATCATCCTCGCTACAGTATATATGCATTATTATTATTACTATTATTAGTAGTAGTAGTATGAAAAAAACTTACAGGATATTTATATGAATATAAATAAAATGCTTTAGTACCATTTCCTTGAACCCACCTGTCTTCCTCCTCAAAAAATTCAATAAGTTGGATAATGTTCTTTTGCCCCTGGCAGTGGTGGAATGTTTCTATCTCTCGGAATACTCGAGCCCGACTGTGGCTAGGTTCTTTTTCAATGATCTACAGTAGAGAAGGCATTAAAAGAAGAATGTACTGTAATTTTAATACCAGATAAAGAAAGAAAAAAGATTATTAGTCTTCCAAAAAAAAAATATCACTACATAAAAATCAAGTATTAGAATGTAACTGCTCTGTTATTGGACAACCTTGTCAGTTAACTTTTATGTCCATAGGTATTTTGTATATAAAGATAAATCAGAAACATTAAGATAATTACAGTTACCAAAAGTACTATATGCTACATGCATTTATTTTTATTCTTTTTAAATAAAACAATGTACAAGTAAGTTTGAAAAGTCATATAAGAAGTGTTTTAAAACAATTGAGTAAAATTGTACTATACTCTGACTAGTATTTATTACAACCTACTCTTCCATGAACACTACCATACAAGTCATACCTTAACAGCATATTCATTCCCTGTATAAAGGTTAATACATGTTCTAACTGAAGCATATGCTCCCTCTCCAAGTATTTCTCCTGTCAGTCTGTACAGATCTGTGAAGAACAAGTATGAATCATTATTACATACATTTGGTGTTCAAATCAATTAAATTTAGATGTTTTGAAACACAACATTCCCCTAGAAAATGCTTATTTCGACTTTCTACAATACATTTCAAATATTAATATACTAACCACAAAAAATTACTATCATGTACAACAGACATGCTTACTGTAAAATTGTCATGAATAAAATCTTAATTCCAGGTACAAGTTCAATAAAAACCTCAAAATCATTAACAAACTATGATAACAAAGCCACAGGTACTTCTATATTATATCATTCAGTGGCAAAGTCAGAATTAGCTAACATAACTTTCAAAATATAGTACATGATTTTTTTTTAACTAAAAATGTCTTTAGAAGTTAGGGTGCATATAATACATAACAAATATCAGGGGACTTTTCCAGCCAGTCCAGACCATTTTTTCAAAAATGCATTGTGAATGATAATGTACACTTACTAGAAATGTTGCATTTCAATGATGTCTGTTATTAATTATCTCTGTTTCTGAGGCATAAACGAGAACTGCCTCCCATTTTCATTCATTTTTCAGCATTTTTAAACATGAGTTTTGAAAAGCTAGAAATGTTATCGCCACATTACATTTCATATTCAAAACTACAAATAATTTTCAGTGAAGCCTTCAAATCTCAGTCCAAATCACTGCCCTTGAGAAGTTGACGCAACTTCTGTCTTGTCTTCACTATAAATGGCATCACCACAAACACAGTCTTCATCTTTGTTATCTACAGCAGCAGTATCATCATACAAGATGATATATTCTGAACCATCCATGGCATTTGTAAGGCAACACTTGTTAAAGCCATGCTGAATCAGTGTTGAAAAAGGCTAGTTGTGTATTATCTATGGTGATAAGGTAACGTTGACTCTTTGTTCATGAAGATTAGTGTGTGCATTATATTTAGAAAATTATGGTAACCTAGATAATAGTATACCAACCAAGATGTACTGAAAGGCAGTTGTCTCCTATACAAAAGATGGCATCTTTACAGAACAGATTTTGAAAATATTTGAACACTGAATCTGTTTACTAATTAAATATTAGCCTAAAAGAATTAACAGGTTTTAAAACCAATGAATATCTTCTAATTTTATGGTGATTGTACACCCCACAGAATAAATATTCTAAATGCTACTCATGATATTCCATGTCCAGTAAATCTAAAAGAAAGTTTCACCCAAACTCAGTGTTAGCTAAAATACTGATAATGAAATCTTTCACCATAAGAATGAAACTAGATGATAAAAGAAATAAAACATTTGTTTTTAGAACTAGCTTTAATGACCTTCAAAAGTGCTGGCTGCCAAACTTGGTTCCCTTCTCTTCTTCTTTCTCCTTTTCTTTCGTTCTCCTTGCTGTATGGGAATGGGTTCTGGCTCACTGCTGACATGGCCATTCTTGGTGTTAGCTGGGAGAAAGTCCGAGGTTGCAGTCTCTAAAAGTGAAACAACGACAAGCAAGTTTTAGATCAGTATCAGCTGGTATTAGTAATTCAAAAAGCATTAAACTTATCGAAAAATGAAAGAAGAAACCCACAAAATTAAAATACACCTTATTAAATATTACAACTTGTCAAGCCATATTTATTACAAATGCAAATCTTTATTGAAAATCTTCTTTAAGATCTGGAAATCATAATATTGTTATTACATTTTCCAAAAACAGGTTGTCATTCAGATGTATAAAACCTATTATAATATATTTGTCACAAATTGAAGAAAAAACGAAAGCTTGAGTTTCATGTGTCCCCCAAATAGTTTCAAAATTACGTTTAAAAAATAACTCGCATAAATTTAATCTTTAGGAAAAATAAAAGGAAAAAACCTTTTAGCAGTTGAAGAAAATTAAACAAACGCGCGCGCGCATGCATACATATATATATATAACATACACGTATTATATAAAGAAATGCTATTTTGTCTACAGTTTTTAAAACACGTGGCACTTTAAAATAATATGGTCAATTTGATGCTGCAGTTTCATTTTTTCAAAGCTCCCACTACTGTTATAATTCACGTATTTACTAAACTTTAAAAAGATTCGTAAACATGTTCTTTATGGAAGTGTTGACAACTGGACACCTGAATAATTACAATTCTATGGCACATCATAGGTTAAAAAAGAAAATGTAAGTGAACCTTTATGTACTGGTTTTCTATAACAAGTGGGAAAAAAGTACTCGTCCGCTCGTATTTACGAATGAAAACACCAAATGAACGAGTACAAAAATAACCATTTCGGAAAATTTTCTTATTCATTAATGTAGCCTTGAACAAGAAATGACATTTAACGTACTTGTTTTTTTTGTGACGGATTTATTATTTTATATTCATTTTAAGATCGATGTTTTGTTTAAATTAAATTTATATTTAGAAATGTACATAATGTATAGTGTTAAATATGTATTGCGAAACTCCCGCATATTTTCTAAAGTTGTAGAAGATTCTGGAGTGTAAGAATCAACAGTGTGTGTGTGTGTGTGTGTGTGTGTGTGTGTGTGTGTGTGTGTGTGTGTGTGTGTGTGTGTGTGTGTGTGTGTGTGTGTGTGTGTGT
>NW_013668308.1:123781-128439 GCF_000517525.1 Limulus polyphemus
GTGTGTGTGTGTGTGTGTGTGTGTGTGTGTGTGTGTGTGTGTGTGTGTGTGTGTGTGTGTGTGTGTGTGTGTGTGTGTGTGTGTGTGTGTTTATATATAAACGGTAGTGTAGCTTTGTATTTTTACAGTTATCTGAATTTTCGAGAAACTCTCCACACACCTATAAATATAACCAACTCGACACGCCTAAAAAAAAGTATCTGTTATTGGTTTGCTATAGTTGATATACTGTAAACCTCGGAAGCTATAATTGTGATTAACGCTTATTAATCAAAAAACTTCGGATATTTGACCAGGAATATCTATAAATTCCAAACATTATACACCATTTAAGTTCAGTGGATTCACATCGGACGTTAGTACTTTTACTAAGACATTATATAACTTCAGCGGTAAAAAAACTCAAGCTCGACCAGTAATCGGCGTGTGATCAGCGAGGCAGCTAGCTCCCTATTAAGTGAATTGTACCTACGCCAATTCGAAATTTACTCGCTCATCGTGAACCCTCGATAAGATAAAGGAAGTTCCAGACCAGAAAGGAGACTATTGTTTGTAGGTTTGTAAAACTTTTGTATATATCAATGTTTGTAATAACTGTTATTGTAAATTGTATTGCTGTTTGTATATTAAAACATATTTGTATTAAAAAAAGCAAACTGTGTATCAATCTTGTTGGCAAATATCATAAATTGGAGATATATCGACATTTATTTAACTACTAAATTTAAATTATCATTTAGCTCGGTTTCAGACCATTCGAAATTGTAATACGTAACACTTTGTCTTTTTTTTTTATGGCTTCGTTGCGGCCAAACGAGTGCCAGCCTTGCAACCATCTAAAACTTTAAAAGAGGAAATCATACCAAGAAATGTAGGATAAAGTGAGGGAAACGCCGGAACTGTGTATATAGATAAGTGTAGGTCGAATAATTCTATTGCCCTTACATCCGATCGTAGCGAGATATAAGGCGCCGAAATATCCCAGTTCAGTGACGGGTAAACCGAATTCCCCATTGCTCATAACAATAGGGAGAGACCGATGATACAAAAAGTGCGTGTATGTTACATGTACATATCACACAAAGGTTTTCTTTTTTTTTCGTTGTTGTTGTTTCCAAAGGGCGTTATATTTCAGCTTAAACCTTAAGGTGTTTTCCCACAATTTCATTGTATAAAAACGGCCGTGTTTTCAGATTGGTGGAATTAGAAGCAATAATTTCGCTGGGGAAAATGGTAATATAATAATTTTACTTTATGCTTCTAATAAAAACTAATATTTTAAATCTTTGCACCTCTAAGAAGGCATTCTATAGATTAACATATAAAAAAACTGAACCTTTCTATTAAAAAGAATGGTATTGAGAACGTTAAGGCATTCCACGGACCCGAAATGTTGATAAAATAAAATGTTTGTTCACAAGCAAATTTCTACAAGCATTCTATAATTTAGGCTTGAATGACAAACTTGTAACATAAGATAACCACCACGTTTTTAGAACATACTTTTTTCACATTTCACTTTGTAAGGTAGTTGATTTATATAATTCTGTCAATGTTTTACAGTTTAAAAATGAAATGATTGTAGGCTTAATTAATAAATCAAATTTAACATGGATAGACTTTGTATCTAACAGAATCTTAGTAACTTCATATCTAGATTTGTTTGGTTCTAATTTATTTTTGATTTACTTGCTTACTCACTAATTTTAGGGTTAACAAACACAAACATTTATATCATTTCCGTGAGTATATTTTCTAACGTAATTTACTAATGTTGAGAATTTATTAAAATCACCCTACTGCTATACAAATTTCAAAAATGTAACTTTAGTGCTAAAAATAATTTTATATTTTTAATGTTTACAGACTATTGTTCTGTATAATTACACTTATAAGTATTTATTGTTCCTACAACGTTTTACCCTGGACACAAATTAAAAAAAAAAACATTACATCTATACCCTACCGAGACCTACAGATACCATACCTCACTGCAAAAAGCTGAAAAGACGTAAAGTTGAGTGGGAAATGTAAAGAAATTTAAAACAAGAACTGTTACCAACATGGGCGGCCGCAGGAAGGGGCAAGGGGGGGGGGGGTCAAGTGACCCTCCCCTGGATTTTCAAAAAGAAAAAAAATACTAGATATTTAAAATTATTCTTCTATGTTATTGGAAAATCATTTTTTTCAAACTTCAGTTACTTGCCCACCCCCTTAATTTTTTCTTTTTCTGCGGGCGCCCTTGGTTACCAATATGTTGATTTTAAAAGGATATTTGTAATTCATCGTTGATTAATATTTCAGTACGATGCGGTTCAAATTTATTTACAAATGTACAAATCGAATTGCCTGCAGCTGTTCTTGTGTTACATCATGTGACAATGCACCATCTGCCAGTGTGGAACTCCGAAAAGGATGCTTTTCTGAAGGCGCGCTATCGCGCCAAGAATCCACCAATGACTGTTTTGAAAAACATCACAATGCAGGGTGTTTTATAACCACCATCGGTTACTGACGTAGTACAAAAGAACTTACCGTTATCCCAAATACGTATTTTATTAATCTTCCATATAAAGTACTAAATACACAATAACTGGAAAATAACGATCAATCGTTGTTGCTACAATCTGTATTGCAAACATTTGTCAACGGAGGGTCTTGGATACTTATCAGGGAAGTATTATCTAGTAATTAACAATTATTGTAACTAATGCACTTACTCTATTCCGGGTATTAAAGTTAATAATCCAAGTGAACACTAGTCATAACATTTAATCCGTCAAATTATTTGCAATTGATGTCAAAACTACTTACACATAAGAAAAAGAAACTAAAGTGTCAACAATAAATACTTATAATGTTCGGTAAAAGCATTTTACTAATATATTTCAATTACATATGCAAGTAAGAGTTCGGAATGACAGTAAGGACACCTAACAAAAAAGCTACACAAGTTATCCAGATTTGGAGTTCCAGTTTTTCTAAAAGTAATCCTAAACTAAAATAGGTTACAATTCAGTTTCCTTTTGTATCTTAAGAAAAATGTTTTGCTTCAATAATATAACAGTTTTGGAAAGGCAAGTTCCAAGCAAACTCACTGTAAACTTGGACATGCAGAATAAAATTCGGAATCAGGAAATAGGAAATAAAACGGGAAAAAAAAGTTTTCATAGAATCAGTATTGTTCTCAATCACTGCGGAGCCCCTCGGTAACGATTAGTTAGTCCGAGGGTCCATTACTCTGAAGGCCCGATAGTCCGAAGATGCAAGTTGTTTTTAACAATTAAAATGTTAGATTGACAATTTCATTACATTTGTGAAATTTTTATGCCCCCCCCCCCAGGATATGACCTAAAATGTTACCATTTCTCATAAATGGATGGATAATGCTTATAATTTCCCCGATGTTATTTAACTGCAGAGCCTGCATATTTACACATCAGGATTAGATTTGGGAATCTAGCTCTCCTGAGATAACGTTTAAAGCTTCCAGTCAGTAAAATTATCTTGACACCGAGCCAATGCAATGTGCTGTACACTACAATGTCGATTCAATTATTTCTGTTATTTGTATTTAAAAACGAAAGCAAGCCATCAGGGGGGGGGGGGCTTGTACCCGAGCCCCCGCCAAGACATGCCATTTAAAATTTTCAATTGAGATTGCATTAATCTATTATGAACTTACGAATTGGTTTATTCAATTTTGACTTGTATTGCGAAAACCATAATTTTTGTGACTATCGAGTCTTCGGAATAGCGGTTAACCCTAGGCAAGCTATCTCGTTTAGGGTGTGCTGCAAGAACGTTCTAATCATCTAATGATTATTATTTATCTCACAAAAATAATTGATTTAAATACAATGTGAGGTTTACTTCTTCCAATTTCAAACATTCCTAAAATTTTACTCAAAACAAGAAGTATACAGTTTGGCACGATTTCACGAGTCACCTGAAAAACAGGATTTTACCTACACGTACGCTGGTTGTTGAACCGGCCTACTTTATATCACTGCTGGGCCGCAGAGAAATAATGATAGGAGAGCGAAAAGGACTCGCATGCGTTCGCTCTCTCTCTCTCTCGCACACACATACACACACACGATAATTGTAGTACTTTAAATTAAAGGGAAAATATTCAATCAAATAGAACGCAGCAGAGCAAAAGTTGTGCGTCTCCGTTTTTAAAGCAGTGAACAAATCGTAATCTTCTTTTAGTATCATTACTACTACCAATAAAATATTTCCTAATGTATATATGTAAACTGTGTATTTATCCTAACTTTTCAGAATTAAATCAAAATCATCGAAGCCTAAAACCAGTTTCACTACAAAGACTAAGAAAATTTTAAGAAATTTATTTTCACGCCAGCGTTTCTCCATTTACTTTCCTCTAGATGTCAATATAAACAGATATTGTAGAACAATAAACCAAATGTACCAGTGTTTCACACACACGTCTAAAGAAGGAAATTCTTAGGCTTCTTTATTAATTATGAATTATATACTTTTATTGTCTATTTTCTTAGTATTACGAATACACAGATATTAAGTTTAAATACTTCTCAATAAGGCCGAATGAATGTATAACAACATTGTATAACTGATGATGACAAAACCTTGTCGAAACGTTGTACATTTGCTGTTATATTAAAGTTTTT
>NW_013668308.1:128622-136151 GCF_000517525.1 Limulus polyphemus
GTTTTTCTTCATTACCCATTCAAGCCGTCTCCAGCCATTATTAGTCTCAAAGTGGGTTCCTCGTCATCGAATTCGAAATTCAAATGAATGTATAGTTTAGAAACCCCACAACAGCAAAAGCTTAATATAATCCGTTTTCAACGCAAGAAACACAACAACGCATATAATCGAAAAACAAGTGACAAGCTGGAGAACTACTGGTCTTTTCATGTATCCATCGAACTCTGTTAGTACAAGACCAAACATTTCGTTTTGGATCACCCTTCTTCAACAAGTTTCTACCACCACAGATATGCACGCGCTGTTCAAACAAGGAAGCAAGTTTCAACCATGGCAATACAGATGTGTCATCGATTTCAGATAAAATATATACTTGCGTAACATAAAAAACAGCTGAACCGACAAACAAAATTACGTGATAGTATATTAAAGGTGGTATTTCAGAAAGCGTTCTGAATCCTTGGAACATTAAATTATTCCGATTAGATATTTTCATATTCAATACAAACACAGTTAACATAGCACCTGTGAAATAAAGCTATATTTCTAATCGTTACCACCAGGATCTCAGCTGAAACTGTTAGAAATTAGTATGACGTGCATATTTTTATTTTTTACAGAAGTTAACAGTATTAAATAAATAGATGTTGCTCATATTCATTTTTCAAATTATATTTAAATATTAGTTTACTGTTGAAGTTACACAAGTCTGCTGATCTTGGTAACGAAAAAAGAAATCGTGCCTATTCAGCTGGTGTTTTTTTTTTTTTAATTCAAATAATAAAAAGCTAGTTACATGAACTACACAGAAAGCTTGCCAACCTCAGCAAGTCTTTCGTAATAAAAATGTTAAAGTTGAGTCCGAGTGAAAACTACACACGACTATAAATATTACAACACCAGAAATCACTCACTTGATGATAAATGTGGCTGATCACTTCCTCGTCATATTTTTCTAGTACTATTTTTAAAAATCTGGATTTACACAAGATTGATGAAATACGCTTAAAAAATAGGGGAGGGGAGATATAGTACCTGAAGGAATTTCCCTCGGTCAGTTGAAAGTTATAATAAGTAAAAATAAACCAAAGGAATTTACGTGTTGTGCAATATATAGCTATGTAGCTACATGTATCACTCGTGACTAGTCCTGTCCTTTTACTCCGGTATTTGTAATAACACATTGCTCCTTTAAGCCACGGTATTGAACAAATGCAAAATTTATTCTGAATAATAATAAAAAAACTAATAGTATATATATGCGAGAGCACTTTCATACTTTAAAAGAAATTATTAAATTATTTAATTTCGTGAGCAAATTTAAAGCTTACAAATGTCAATGATATGCGACAGACGCAACAAGGTGTTACTTCGCTATCACCTACGATTTTTTTCAAGTGTTCATTTCCTCTGTATTATTCTTAAAAAACATGTACATGTTTCTTGTACCATGCCTAGAAAGATAGTTATGCTGTACTTGTCTATTTCTATATTGTAAACAAAACTACCAACGTTTATGCATTAATGTTAGTTCCTTTGAGGAGTTATCTTTCAAACCTATGCTTTGGTTTTTTAGCTTTCGTTAGCACAGATACCCAGGCGAAATTGGTAATATAAAAAAAATTATAAAACACGTACTTTGTATATCAGTTATGACGAGTTTTATTTCGCTGGAACCATGCCAGATAAATAATGCAAGTACTTTTTAAAGCTATTAATAAATCGCAGCTTTGTTGCTGTATCATTATAAACGGTTATTCCAAGGTCAGAACGTGCACGTATATTATAAACGTTGAACATATCATGCCATCATGTAATATTTCATACACATGTACAAGAGATATATTGTGCTTTTACATCTGTATAATCAACGTCAAATGCCCAAAAAACAAAAACTTCGTTACCCCTACACGAAAGTAATAGTTTTAATACATACCCATGTAAACTGCAATATCTGATAAAACTGCGTTAACGTGATCTATACTCTTTATTTACATTTTAGAGATAGTTTCGTAAAAGCACCCTCAATATCCATGTAGCAGTGCTGATGTGGATAATATGGCCAAAAAACAAACTTTATATCACTATATTCCCCCAGGCTTGAATGGATAATAAAATAAACTTTATTACAAGTAAGAAATATACAAAGTTTGGACAAGCTTTTGTCTAACTAGGTGTGTGCAATTTAAAAAAAGTTTGACTGGAATGCATTAGTTCATCAGTTGCGTGGGTACCTTAGCTGCTATGGATATTATCATAATATCAATTATATCTCCCAAGGTTCAGTCACAATGAGATACATAGTTTACTCCTAGATCCATAAACTATGTTAACAATGCAAAATAATCCTGTAAAAATAAAAGTGCGTAATAAATAAATGAAATATAATTAAGCATTTTAACCAACTGTTAATGAAACTAATACTATGGAAATAATGAAAAATAACTTTACTAACAAAAGTGAAAAAAAACATAAAACGGTTGGTTAATTTCATGCTCTATTACTAATCTCTTGTCCCTTAAAAATCCATGTTACAAGTATCCCCAATGTTAATAGACTTAAAATAAGACCCAAAACTCAAGCGCTTACGAATAGTTGACTATTCTTCTTCAGGAGAACAAAGGGTTAATGATGACTTAAGAGGAGTGCAATACATTATGGAGCAAAATTAACATCAAAAACGCTTTTTCTTCTGATGATACTTCGATGGAGGTTATAAGCAGAGAAGGTTTGGTCAATTTCTCAGTTCCCTCAAATAACAACAGTTTGACAAAGATTTGAAGTTTACAATGTTTTCTGTGGATTGTTTGTGTATATTTAATTTACAGAAATAACTCCCAAAATAATTTATATTGCAAAAGTTTAGTTACACTTAGTTTTAATTACAATTTCTACGAGATAGAACTCAGACCAAAATATACACATTCAGTTGTAAAGAAATAAATCTTCAGGTTCTGTGGTATGAAGTTTTATTTGGATGCTATTATTTGATTAATAAGATACAACTGATTCCAACACAAATCAGATATTCTGTACTGAATATTAATTAGGAAATTACACAATACTAAATGAAGTAAAGGAATTTGTAAACATTTGTAAAATTTCATCTAGTTAATACACCATTAAGTAGGATAAAAGCATAATAATGTTTCCCTATTTATAACATTTGGAAATTGAGATTACTCAGTGCAAAATATACAACTGTAAAAAACACTAAGTTATAAGTGTTGAATGGTCTTATATTCTTAAACAAAATGGTAAACTTACAACCTAACTTCACTTTTAAACAAAGTTGAAACTAAATTTTTTTTGTATTAAAAATATCACAATTTATATAAGATGTAAAGTTATAAATTTTTTAGTTAAAGCTAATAATCTAATTTAAATATAATCCACATTCTTGAGTTATCAATTTAAGAGCAATAATGTTTTTCCAAACAATATACTAATGTTAAAATACTCTAATTAAACTATGGAAAATATGTCAAGTTCATGATGACAGATGAGAACACAGTGAATGTTTCAGAGTAAAAAGATAAAAAAAAAAAAATGGATTGTGTGTATATATAAACATGAAATAATAACTCTCAATACAAAGAAATTATAAATCACAATATTAATGGGACTAGAAAAATGTACTGGAGAAGTATACAGTGATACACTATAACTTGCAAATATTAGGATTTTGATGGTAAAAAAAAATTGTACTGTAAAAGCCAAAGATGTAAAAATAACACCAACAATTAATGACAAGGCTTTTTGTTTTTAATAAGATAAGTGAAAAAAAAAAGTTCACAAAAATTGCTTAAAAGTTAAAAAAAAATATTCTGTTTCAAGTATAACTGATCAGAGTGCAAGAGTTAAACTACACAAATTTATAAAAACTAAATAAACTAAAAGTTACTACTTCTGAACAAGATTATTAATTACTTGTGATAATGATGAGTACTAGTAGTATAATTTGTGATTTGTAGAATGAAAAAACGTCTCGCTTGAACAAATGAAACAATGATTCAACCAATTTCTATCAATTTATCTTTTGATGAAATACTTTGCTAATATCTTTTTAAGTTTTTCTTTTTCACTGTGTAACAATTTACTATTGCTACTAATTTAATAGTCTTACTTACTGCTAGTGCCATTAGAACTAGTGGTAGTCTAGTATTAGTAGTATTGGTGCTATAGTATTAGTAGTAGTACTAGTACTAACTCATTATTAATATTTATTTATCATCTAACTTTCTGAAAATAATTATGTTTTATGCAATGGATGCCTAATGGAATTTACGTTCATGGATTATGCAAGTTCGACTGGGTATTTAAGTTTAAGGTAATTTTCATAAGCTTAGGTTACCTGACGTGTTTTCTGTTCCTGGAACTGGAAGCAAATTCGGCATAGTTGCGTGGTCTCGATTATGGTTAAAACTCGATTCGTGTTCTCTTGAAGTTGATGTAACATGATTAACAGCGACAGATTCATTCAGATAAACACCCTGTTTTACCGGAGTTACCGATTCTGGCATGATAAAATTATAGACACCCTGTCTAGATAGCAAAACTGAAATGGACTCGAATTAATGAAAAACGGCAAAGCCGTAATTAGGCCTTTGTGGCCAGTCAAACGCTGCAAAATTTACAGAAAGTGACAAGCCAGTCCCCAAGCATAAGCAACGACCAGCAGGTACGATTCAATAATGGCACTCAATATCAAAATTGTTGCGTTTAGAATTTCGTTTGTTTAACATTAATTAAAAAAATAAATTGATACTATAGACTAGTAGAAGATAACAATTTTTATAACAAACCACTACTTGCTTTGGCTTTACGCCCAGCTGCAAGCTAGAGCTCAGCTGGATAGCTGATGCCCAAACAATCTTTACCTCTATCCTTACCGTTTCACATCCGAATTACACAGTAAAGAAATGGAACACTTCCCGTTATATAGTCAGAATGACGTGTCCTTACGAAATACTTCAGCAAATCAGAGTTCCGAAAATTATCATGTGACATTGTGTTTATAAATAAAGATGGTTTCGGTAGGCACGTGTATAGGGCTGTACCCATTGTACTAAAAAGGGCAAATCGCTTGAGTTGAATTTGTAACAAAGGAAAATAAACAGATCTATACGAGAAACGTACTAGCGAATATTAGTTTGTGGAAAATAAAGATAACAATTTCAGAAATACCTCTGACTATTTACCGCAAGTTTTAATGCTAGAATAGAGGCTCTATTTTCACATAATATTATGCCTTTTATGCTTTAATAAGTACTTAACAATTTATTATAATTTAGTCTGCAGATAGACAAAACTTCTGAAGATAGTTATTAAAGTTATAACAAAAAGAATTTGAATATAAAAGATAAGACTACCTAGAAGAAAAAACCTTACTCTGTATTTTAACATGCATAAATAAGTGTCATATTTAACCAAATTCAAAATGTTACATCAATAACTTTTATTTTTTAGCGATACAGTAGGCCTAACATGATATCTTATAATGTAATTAATGATACAGGAAATATCTGGGAAACAAACACTATATTGACTAAGGCCTATAACTAACTATATCTGAACAATGTTAACTCGTAATTTAATAGGAAAACTATTGATGTAAGATATTCTCTCACTAAGGGGCCACCCAGTCGTACAGCGGTATGTCTGCGGACTTATACCGTTAGATAGCCTTTTATGTAGCTTTGTGCTTAATCATCAACATCAACTCATTGAGGGGTTCTTTTGAGGTAAAATTAATGCCAAATCCAAGTAAGATGATGAATTAATTTATTGTTTATATTGTTACGTCTCCGTTTGTTAATTAACTTTCCCTAACTACGTTCCGACGAAACTTTAGCGACACAAGTCCTTACTTAATAAAACTGGTTTATTCTTTCTGAATATAACTTTACGATACACTTGATTTCAGCATTCGCGCTAAAACAAACGCTATAACGAACTTCAACAATACTCTCTGACTGCAGATCAATTACTCACTACCTACACACATTGTTCGTCACGCTGTGACCATCTTATATATACCAGGCCACCCCCAATCTAGCAAGTGCTAGAGCACTCCTGAAGGAACACGATAGTTCTAGAAACGTGGCGTGACACTAGTCACGTGACCTCGCTGACGCAACACTACCCTCCTTAGTATTGTTCGTCCCGAACAATAACCACATACAATAAACCAATAACAATTAACAATAACTTAATTAAATGTACAGAACTACAATCACAAAATTACAATTCAACAAAGTCTCTTAATTTTACGGGACGTATCTTCTTCCGTACTGGTCTCCGTCTTGTTGGCTCCTGCTTCACGTGGGGTTCATCTGCTTCATCAGGAAATGTCCTACCGTCGGTAACAGTCACATCAGTGGTAGTAACTTCATCAAGAGCTTCACCCCAACTGAAATGTCCTTGACCGTGATAACGCCAAAGCCTATTGGCATGCACCACTTTTGGCTTACCTCGCCGACCACATTTTACCCGGAAAGTCACAAATGAGAGACGATCCACTATGTCATATGGGCCTTCCCATGGAGAAGACAACTTAGGAGACTTCCCTTTGGTCTTCCTGGGATTATACAACCATACTTTGTCTCCAGGTACAAAGCTGACTTCAGTAGATCTCTTATCATAAGTTAACTTCATCGAATCAGCAGATTTTCAAGTTTGAACGCACTTGATGGGGAATATCATCCATCCTTTTCGATAACACTTTCACAAACTCTGACACATTTTCAGTCAACTCTTCATAAGGTGGGCATCCTTTACGCTTGGGTCCCCTTTTAGCACTACATGTACTGCATGTCCACATTCTTTCATTCTTCCACATCTCGCCTCATACCTATCCAGTAAAATCTTTGTCGTAGATGACTCAATGTCTTCCTAATTCCGAGATGTCCTCCTGTTAAATTATCATGGGATTGACGCAGCACAACTTCCCGTAACTTCCTCGGTATAACTGTTTACCAAGTCATCACTTTCCCATCGGTAGGTTCCCATCTCCATACAAGAATACCATGTGCAAGCTTTACTGGTCCCATTGCACCCAATAGTGCTTTGTCACAGGGCTTAGCCTAGAAACCTTCTCCCAAGCAGGGCACGAAACACTTGTATTTAGGAAATCAATTATTGGCTTCAAATCTTGGTCTTTCTCCTGTTCTGCTTTTATATCTATATTTGGTTCCACTTCATCATCATCAACTCTTTCAGTCGGCTTGACTTCAGCTTGATGACACCTAATTAGTTCAACCTCTCTTTTAACAGTTACTGGAACTTGGCCTTTGTTGTTCCCAAACGTCATTTTATCAAAATCAATTACAAACTTCCTCAGTAGTAGATAGTCCAATCCTAATATGCATTCGTCCTCAATGTCAGCCAAGGATACTTTGTGTTTGTCCTTTATGCCCATGAGCTCAATAGTTACCCACACTGGACCCCACCATCTTGTAGAACGCCCTGTGACACCATAAAGCTTCTCAATGGCTTCTGGTACTCCTTCGTTATTTAACACCTTGATG
>NW_013668308.1:136957-139743 GCF_000517525.1 Limulus polyphemus
CCAAAGTACATGATAGTTCTAGAAACGTTGCGTCACGTGGTCATGTGACTCGCTGACGCAACACTATTCTAATCTGTCCATTTACCAAGTCTTTATGGTAGTTATGTCTTCTGGGGCTCATGGTGTGTAGATAGGATGACGTCTTGTCCATTATCACAATTAGTTGTCTTGTTGTTAGGGTACTCTTCCTAGGTAGGTGGTCAAGTGAATCAACTGGCGGCCCTATCAACTAGTTTTAACAATTTTGTCTTCAGTCAGACTTATTTTTGTTTATAATTCATCTTTAAACATTACATCTCTTTCTTCTAACTCTTCTCTTAAATTCCTGTCTCTCACCTCTTGATCTGCTTTTAATTTTCTATAAATATCTTGTTTGTTTTTAACTTTCTGTCTTGTTCTTCTAATTTTCTGTCTCTTTTTTCTTGTTCTTTTAATTTTCCATAAATTTCTTCTTGGTTATTTTTCATTTTTCTAGCTCTTTCTTCAAATTTTCAGTCTTTTTCTTCTTGATCTTTTATTTTTCTGTTTCTTTCTTTTTGTTCATTTAATTTCCTGTCTCTTTCTTCTTGACACTTTCTTACTTTTTTCATCATCTCTAGTCACACTTCAACCTTGCTTCATGATTGGGCTATCATGTTGAAATTTAGTCAAAGTTTTATTTTAACAAAAATAATACCAATCCTGATGTTATCATTGTAACATATTCTATCCCTTGACAGGTTCATTTGGATTATCCAGTAAAAATGTTGCCAAGTTCAGTCCAATTAACAATAGTTAATTTACTACTTTTATAGTTCACTTCAACATAAACTTTTAAACTACTATAAGCCTAATACACTAACAATGTTTAACAGAAATTTTATGATAACAAACATGACAAAGTTAACTGATAAACTTTACTTGATCAATCTTCTCTCAACCAACGGCTACTCAATCTTTCACACGCTACATTCTCTATCACTACTACATAACTTCTCAATAAATACTTCACTTAAGCGTAAATCACTGAATTTACTGGTTATTCAAATTTATAACTAATGTATCCATGTCTAGATATCAGACTAAGATTCTCGATCTTAACGTGATGAGCCCTCTAACTAATATCTAAATTAAAACATTGAAACTACAGCTTAGAACATTATTAGACAATGATAATTATTTTCTTAGGATTGGATGTAAAATCTTCTTTTCAAAGTATAAGCCCCCAGTGGCACAGCTGTGTGTCTGTAGACTTACAAGGCTAGAAACCGGGTTTCGATACCAGTGGTGGGCAAAGCACAGATAGCCCATTGTGTAGCTTTGTGCATAACTACAAACAATCAAAGTATAAATTGGGCTTCCACATCACTCATAAATTCGTTCTCTTCTTCACTGAAATTAGAAATGTTAGTGTTTGAAGGATGTCAATTAAATGTTAGTATTTTCAACTTGAACAGTATCTTATGTAAAACGTGAGTTAACTGGCTAAGGTTTTAACATATCTAACTATTCCTAATTTAGAATTGCTGAGCAGAGAAAAAACAACCAGTTAGCAACATCACTGACTACATAGCTATTATCAACCAAAGAGCTGTATTTACTGAGATTGTTGTAACACCCCTCCCTCTCCCCCCAGTTGAAAATGCAAAGCTGTTCAGCAGCATATTAGCTCGAACCTTGGTCCTTCCATACTAACCACTATAGATCACACTAGGCCCGCAATGCGATTAAGCCTTGTAAAGAGCAATTCCCTAAATGGTACTAAATTACAATCTGTCATCATGTGACAAATATTATTCGTTTACAGAAACGTAGCTTTTTACAGTTTCTTCAAAGTGTTGGTAATTTTCTTCAGTAGCATAGGACAAAAGACAATTACCAAAATGATGACAACACCATTATTACTATTGTTAATTACTTTATATGTATTAACCATAGACAATGAAATGTAGCTTCTGGTGTGAAAAAAGAAAAGTTGAATCTCACTTTATTCATGAAGAAGAAATAAGTCAGAAAGCCTAGTGGTCAGCATATCGAAATGTGGTTTGTATGACCCAAGTTTTGAGACATGATGTCACTAAGCACAGTTTGTACTTTCAGCTGATGGCACATTATAAATGTGACAGTCAATTCTGTTATTTTGTTCTAAGAGCCAGAAAAGGCCCTTGGGCGGCAGGTACTACTAGATGACTGTCCCCCCTCTGGTCACTAGTTCAAATAAGGTATATCTGTAACTAAACCATGGGAGTCTCTAACATGGCCATTTGACCCACGTGTACATAAGGTTCTGTTCAGACTGAAGATTTCAATTCCTTTCCCTGAATACCTCGAAGCATCCCGAATATCTACCAGATTAAAAAAGAGAGAGAGAGAAGAGAGAGTCAGAAACAAATATACATTGAGTTTCATTCATAAGAACAAAGTCTGCCTTATAGATAGACGCCTATACCATTTCAAATCTTTCCATATACTAAGAACTTGGATTTATTGGCCCCAGTGGTCTGCGCCATCTTGAATTTCCGTTCAGTGCGGCCCAGAGATTACTAAGAAGGTCTTACAAGCATCTTTATTTTCAAAGTCATCACATTAAATTTACGTATCTTACTACTGTTAAATTCAAAATATTGTTGCGTCAGCGAGGTCACGTGACTAGTATCACGCCACCCGTTTACTAGAAATATCCTGTTCCTTGAAGAATGCCCTAGCATTTACTAGATATGTGTTAGTCTTGTATATATATATTTAAGATGGTCACAACGTGACGGGAACAACAGTGTAGTGAGTAATTGAACTGCAGTCAGAGAACA
>NW_013668308.1:140063-163647 GCF_000517525.1 Limulus polyphemus
GAACGAATTTACGGAAAATTAAGTAACGACTGGAGGCGTAACAATATTAAATAAAATTTCTGTGGTTGTAACTACTTTAAATATATTTTCTGATAAATTTGTTTGTAGTTAAGCGTAAAGCTATACAAAGGGCTATCTGTGCTATGCCCACTATGGAAATTGAAACCTAGTTTTTAGCGTTATAAGTTTTAATTCTTACCACTGTGACACTGGGGAACATATATTTTCTAAATCGAAAATCATCAGCAAAGTTATTAGCGTGCGTTGTTTGTTAGCCGAAAATTGTCTGCTTTTGCAACGTTGTTGTCATATATCTGAATTCACCTTTATTAAAAGCGGTACAAAACTCTTCCATATTTACTTGAGTATTTTAAGCCAAAAGTTATACATCTTGGACTGGTAGGCATGCTTTGTTGCTTTGAACAGCGATTTAGACTTACTTCCAGTAGTTTTGATCGTTGATATTTTTTTCTAATTAACTAATTTTCAGCACTTCTTTGACATCGAAATACGATGACGTAACGTATGTGGTAGTAAATCAACAAATAACGAATTTCCCCGATAATATCAAATTTATAGCGACAATTTGTTTGTTTGTAGTTAAGCACAAAGCTACACAAAGGCTATCTGTGCTCTGCCCACCACGGGTATCGAAACCCGGCTTCTAGCGTTGTAAGTCTGCAGACATACCGCTGTGCCACTGGGGAGCATATAGCGACGAAGCCTTTCATTTCCACACAGTGTAAAGCAACATGCACTCTCGAGTGCGATTTCTTCGGTTTTCGTACCTTCTTTGAACACTATATTTCATAAACTACCACCTACTTCTTCTTCGATTGGACGTTGTCTTGAAGAAAAACATTTGGAACAACTGCGGTGAATCAAAGAGTGCATTAGGCCTTTACGTCACAGATTATGTTTCCAATTTTACCTTTGGTGAAAAGAAATTATACTTGTAGTATAATCATTAAACAGTTGGTCCGTTGTATAATATCGATTGATAAGTTAAGCGCAAAACCATAATATTATTTATACACCATTAAATTAATTTAGGCTACTAAAAGAGGACTCAAAACCTAATAAATAACTAATAACACCAATATTACAATAACAGCCTTTCATTTCTACACTAAGTGTACAGTAATTATTTCACTCGCTATTATATATCTGTCTTTGATATTTCTAAGTTAATTTCAAGTCCTGTTTATCACAAACTAAAAGTGGCGTCATCTTCGATTGAATGCTGTCTCAAATAAATACATTGAATTGAATGTAATAATGGATGTTCATCTGAAACATTTTGAATCAAACTTACACTTCCTATTGTTGTTGTTTTTTTCTAGAACTTGAATTTATCGTTGAATTGTGTTTTACCGATATGGCTTTTAATGGACTTAATAATTTGGTTTTTTGAAACTTGTTTGTTTGTTTGAATTTCGCCCAAAGCTACACGAGGGCTATCTGCGCTAGCCATCCATAATTTAGCAGTGTAAGACTAGAGAGAAGGCAGCTAGTCGTCACCACCCACCGCCAACTCTTGGGCTACTCTTTTACCAACGGAGAATGGAATTGACCGTTACATTATAACGCCCCCACGGCTGAAAGAGCGAGCAGATTGCGAGTCGAGCGCCCTAACCACCTGGCCATGCTAGGCTTTTTGAAGCTAAGCACAAAGCTACACAGTAATCTATCGGTGCTCTGCCCACCACGGGTATCCGAACCCGATTTCCAGCGTTGTAAGTCCGCAGACATACCGCTGTGCCACTGAGGGCGACTTGATAATTTGTCATATTGATATCTGTATTAGTGTTTAAGTAAATCTGAATTGTATTAGGTGGTAAAGAAGTTAATGTCGCTTTTTTCTTAGATGAAAAAACCCGAACAACTTATATATCAAAAACATTTAGTAAATGAAACAGTCTCCATTCTTATCGATGATGCTTTTCAATCTTACAATCAGGTTGTTAATGTTGTGATTAAAGAAATCATTTGGCTTTGAAGAAACAAACATGTCGATATCCTCTTTAACACCTTCCACATTTACATACGTTTTCCCACGAAAAAGATAGTAATCTGATGGTGCCATATCTGGAGAATATGGTGGGTGGAGGAGAACTTCCCAGTCCAACTCCATAATCTTGTGTTGCGTGAAACGTGCCACATGTGAACGTGCACTATCGTGGAGGAGAAGAACACCTTTCCGATTGATGAGTGAAGGGCGTTTCTGATGAATAGCTTGATTTAAATGTTCCAGTTGCTGACTATAGATCTCTGCATTGACAGCTCGCTGGGGATTGAGTAGTTCGAAATTAGTTACTCCTTTGATATCCCTCCAAATGCAAAGCGTTACTTTCTGCGGATGGAGTCCGCGTTTTGGGGTCGGAAGTGTTTTTTGTCTTGGACTGAGCCATTGGTTTTGGTGTTTAATATTCGCATAGAGAATCCATTTTTAATCACCGGTGATAATTCTCTCCAAAAATGGTTCATGCACATTACGCGCCAGATGAAACGAAGCAACGTTCACACGTTAGAAACGATTATCATCTGAGAGTTCGTGAAGCACCCAAACCCCTTCTTTATAGAGTTTTCTCATATTCCTTAGATATTTACGTATTGTTTCATGAGGCACATGCAATTTCAGGGTCATTTCACGAGTTTGTTGTCTTGGGTTGGACTTAACAAACGTCTTCAGAGCATCAATATCAATTCCAACATGTTGGCCCCTGCCATCACAGTTTTTAAGGCTAAGTTCACTTGAATGAAATTTGCTGAACCATCGTTAACATTTACGAACGTTCAAAACATTTCCATAAACTCCTTTGATATTCTTTGTGGCTACAAAGGCGTTGTTTCCCTTCTTGTATTCAAACAGCATTACATGGCAAATGTGTGTCTCACCGTGTGCCATCACTAAAAAGAATTGGAGTATACTAAACTTTACACATTATATAGGATACACTAACGTGACGTTTAGGTGGTTCGTTTAACTATTATACGCGATGTTCGTTTTTTGGTGGGTGGTTAATGAAAATGTTTCAAAACGCGACATTTATTTATTGACGACTTAATATTTACTTTCATCGACTATCAATGTGTTTAATTCGAAATTTCTGTCGAGTTTAAAGTTGAAGTGCATAAAATTGGTAGCGATAACAATACAACATAAATTATATAAGATACAGAAGAAAGCTTTAAATTTAGAGCAATTAATTTCAATAAAATGAAAATAATAGCCAATTTAACAAATCATTTTAAAATCCACGAGTCATAGGCATTATAAATATAAGGTCTGCTTTTAGTTTTATAATATTATTTGTGTAGAGACCAGAAACATAGCCCCCCTGTGGCTCAATGGTATGTCTGTGGACTTATAACGCTAGAAATTAAGTTTCGATATTCGTTATGGGCAGTGCACAGATAGCCCATTTTGTAGCTTTGTGCTTAACTACAAATAAACCAGATGCATAAGATAGCACCAATACATTCAATGTAGTTCAGAGCGTGTCTGTAAGTTGTGCATGAAAAAATCCTGGGAGGGGGTATTCAGGTTATTTGCTCGTGAGTAGTGAAACACACCTTGTACTGCACAATAAATAAAATCTCTAGCATAACGTGTAGAAAATAGGCCAAACTCTGCTGATCATTGTGTTTTGGTTTAGTCTGTGATGTCATCAGATATATAAAGACAACTTGGCGCTCTTTTGTCCTTTTACAGATGTTGACAAGTCTGATATGATAAAACTGGGTCTGCATCACGTGTTGCGATATTCTTAAAATGTATATAAAACTTAATTGTTTTCTTTTAAATAAAAATTTGCTTGGTTTTGTGCTTAAATGAAATCACAGATAAAATTATTTATGTTAAATTGAAAGTATAAGTCAGCCATCTCTATGTAAAATTATTGTCCTTTCATCCTTTTTTTTTTTTGGAAAGAATAGCAGCACCTGTGATTTTGCATGAAACTATTGTTTTCATTTGTAAGACACAGTTGATACAGATCACGTACGCCATATTTCACTTGGGCTAATGAAAAAGTAGTTCAAGAGATACCTCAGGCTCAAGGATATAGTAATAAAAAAAATCACATCCAATCTATTTCCAAATATTTCACTTTTGATTAACCCAAGAGATTGTTTCTTTGTTTGTTTTAAGTTAAGCACAAAGTTGCACAATGAGCTATCTGTGCTCTTTCCACCACGGGTATCGAAATCCGGTTTTTAGCGCCGTAAGTCCCTAGAAATGCCGCTGTGCCACTAAGGAGCTAACCAAAGAGAGCTCGCAGAGAGAACTTCAGTTACACTTTCTTGTGACTTTCGCTATTGTAACTTAACGAATCACTGGTCTTCATTATCAGTGTTTCATATTTTTCCAAAATTGTAAACACTAGTCTGCAAATTGTTATTTGGTTTGGTTCTTCATGAAAGTATTTTTATTTTCAAAAGCATCCTTCTGCATAGCACACTCTTGCGTAGTGTAAACATATAAGAACTTCTACTCAAATGTCATTTATAAATTGATATATGCTTTTTCTGAACCCCTAGATATGTATTGTTGTCCATGGTGAAGGCCTCTCCCAGGAGGTTTTACTTGGATGTGTTTAATTCCTCTGGAATTCAATTATTTGTTTACATGTTTGCTATCCATGGCAACCTGTGGAAAGGAGATGATCCATATAGTTGAATGTCACCTTGGTCAACACAACACACTTCCTCAGCCTCTAGTTCCTGCAATTAGAGTGCCAACTCAGGGTCAGGCAGTTGGTCAGTAGTGGCTATGAATTCGTCCTCTAAATGGTATTGAGGTCCAGTATAACTGAAGTCTTTGTATCGATATAACATTCCTTTGTTGGACTCCATGGTAGTTGAGATCAATGGGCATTAAATATTTTCCTTTCTTATGGATACTTTAACTTCTCATCAGAATGGAATATATAATACAACCAATGTTCTTCTTCTTCAGCCTAGCGAATATGGGTATAATCTGAGCCAGCTGTTAGTTTTTATTGACAACCATCATCCATATATACACAAAACACACAGCACTTGAAAGCTCTTGTCAGTAGACAGATGTATGTGGTTTGTATGCCTATGTGATGCATAAGGAGAAAATTGTTATTTACAGGTCGTTCACAAACAAGGCTCTGCAGTGTAAACTATTATTTAAACCATATCATACCTATATAGCAATAACACAAAAGTGTAAACTATTATTTAAACCATATCATACCTATATAGCAATAACACAAATATTATACATCTGAATTTTTAATTTCTTCAAGTTAACATTAATAAAGGTATTCTTGTGTAAAAATTCACATGAATAGAAAGAACCAAAGTCATTGTAAGAAGGAGGTATAGAAAAAATATCGATTTATACAGATCAGAAAAAGCATTGGTTTTATCTACTTTCATGTTGGAAAACAATGCAGAAAAATGTCCAAACACTGATTTATCTAGGGTTCAACCGGAAAACATGTATTAGTGTTGACGTAGTATTCTGTTTCCTAGAAGGTTGAACAGCCAGTGTGCTGTGATTCAAAACAAAATTTAATCACATGAAAATATGTAATTCCTGATTCATGTAATATCAGGCCGAACAGCAAACACAGCTAAAAAAAAGTAGATCTAGACCAACAATGGCAAACTGACCAAAACTAGAACCAGACAAGCAACATGACAAAGATGCTGCAAAATCTGCTTTTGTTCAATGGGTTTTAACTTTTATTCGCTCTGTTCCATTAATGTCCAAGGCAAAATATTTGCTTTGCATTGCAATGTATGGCCATATAATCCAAATCATTTTATGTTTCCACTGCCACTAATTCAAACTTAAGGCTTCTTGTCAAAGAAACCTTACCTCTGTTCATTGTGGTTATAAATGCCGTAACAGCAATAGCTATCATGTCGGTCCATCTTGTGTAATTGTAAAGGCTCACATACTTCTTACTCACATTTATGCAATTAGATTCCTCCCAACTAGACCCTACCTGTAAGCTCCACATTACTATTTTAAATCACTACACACAAGTAGTTACATCTCCTCTTTGACTTCATAGATTGGCCATACAAAAGTGGATAAGCCCATCAAGAGTAAAAAAAGGAATCTGCAATCTTGTGTGGAATGGTAAAAACATTATCTCTCTGCTAAGACCAACAAGCACTTCTAAGTAATTGTGACTACTTTTATTTAATCAAATTATTTTTTTTCATACTTTGATGGCATCAAGGCCATCATGGAATTTTCCAACCCATTTGTATCTCCATATAGCAAACGTTTTTAAAATCTGTCCATATCCGTTGTTAATGGTATGGAAAAACAGAATATGTGCTGGTCGTGTTTATTGGAAAGTAGTGATACTTGTGGAGAATTATATCTGTATCATTAATGGGGGTCATTGCAATATGCACGTTCAATGGCAGTTTGATAACCATTTGTTCTCTTCATCTGTCACCAGAGGCAGATATTGATCAAACAGATCTTGATGATCTCTTTGTTCAGCTGGTGCCTCCTGATCTTATTCTCTGAAACTTTAATGAGCACAGCCCCTTTTAGGTTGTGTTAATACAAATGGAAGAGGCAGATTGGTGAAGTGTCTACTTTCAGATCTTAAGGTTTCTCTTTTAAACTTTGGAATGCTTTTTCTGTTAGTTAGCTATAGATTTATTTACCTTGTCTTTTCCATTTATTTTCTTGGGAGTTGGGTTTTTGACGCATGTGATAATGATAATTTTTCCATCGTTCTGAGTGAGCTTTTAACTTATTAGTAAAGCTTTAACATTTCGTTTTAGGTAAGTTTGAAGAAAGTCACTGACATCCAACTTGCAGTCTATGTTGAAAAATGAAGAAATCTGATTGGCTAGCTTTTATTACTCTATTAATAATTAATTAATTACTCGGTTAATAATTCTTTCAGGACTGTGACTTATTTCATTATCTATGCAGCACTAATTACTACATAGAAATGTTTATGATCTAGGGTAATGGTATACAGATGATAGCTTAGGCCTTACTGCCACCACTAACTCTATTTGGACTGATGAGCCCCTTTCAGGTGTGGAGTACACATCTGCATATCAAAGTTCCCAGTCTTTTATGACCTCACAGCGTGTGATGCGAATAACTACTAATGAAAATATGTTTAAACGTACCTAAAGCCAAAGATTAGATGATATTGAACAGAGCACGTTATAAACTATTTACATAAATATAAGTTCAATATAGTTATGTGAGAAGCAATTTATGGTTTCGTGAGAAAGTGACTGAATGCAATTCCAGCGGATAAGAACATCATAAGTTAAAACATTTAGGATCAAACCACATATCTTGAAACTTTTATACTTTCTTTCATCGTTCTTTCCGTTCCTGAAAATGTTTTATGTTAAACTTTTATTAACTTGAAAGCTACAGAAATTTTCTTCCATAGCAAGACATCATGTAATCCTAGTTAGGTTTAGAGAGAGTACAGTAAGCGGCAGCAAAATATTCCTATGTTTCAGATTTGACTCAAATCCTTATTTATTGAATATTATTACTATGTTTATTGTATGCAAACAATGTAAATAAGTAAATTAACTTATTACTTAATGAAAAGAAGCTATATTCATTAAATATAAATTTATCTCGACCAAGAATGTTATTACCAAAAACTCTTTTATCAAGCCTGGTCTGACACTACTGTGACAGGTCAGGTCATAGGTCATCAATAAATTGTTATCATTTCTTTATTATTTATAACCAGAAGTAGTGACTACTGAAATTGGCAAAATAAAATATCGAAATAAATATGTTAACGAATATGATTGTATATATAACATGTAGTTAATCACATCCATGTCATGTAGATGTCTTATACTCGTAGACATATTTCACGCAATTTCTGCTTGTAATTAATCCCATCTGTGTTGATCAGATGTATCAAGATTATAAATATGCTCTAATCCTTTCACATAGTTATAAACTACATATTGCAACATTTATTCCTAAGTTTCAAGTTAGTGTGTATATGTTTCTACATGGGCTTCTTGAAAAGTAGCCTATTCACTCAAGCATTACAGAAATCTGGACAACTGCCTTGACTCAAGATTGCATTTGGACCATTGGTTGAAATACGTAACTTGAGGACTTGTGAGATACCTGACTTTCTTGTTTTGCTATGTGTTTAAGTCGTGTATATCCATAGTTCTGTATATTGATTCTTCATTATCTCTCCTGTACTCTGGATTTTCTTGACTCCAGAAACCTGTTGATACCTATGAATAATCCCAGCTACATTTTAGTAAACTTAACAGACTGTTTGGTAAATAAATGTTTTTTGTGTAATGCATTTACACCTCTGTTTGCTTGTTTTCTTCTACTGTCCATGTTTCATTTTTGGCTTAACAATTCTAAATCCGCAATTTGCTGAAGCCGTTGGCTGTTTTGCTGAATGCTTTAAGTGTAAAAATATTTGGTCCACAGAGCTCTATAGCAAATAGTTATTTATACTTTGCACATGACCCTTGCTTTCTGAGTCATTGAGTGGTAGAATAAGGTACAATGTATGCATTACATTGTAGTATTGCCATCAATCATTAAAAGCTAGGATAGTCAAAAGACTAATGACTTAAAGGTTTATTGACACTTACTTTCCAAACCCCAAGTTGTGACATGAGGCACAGTGTTCGGAATATATTGTGTGGTTACCACTTAATTGAGAACTAGGACAACATTAGCTTGTGCACCTAATGATTAAAAGGAAACGATGTTCCTTGCTTTCCAAGTTCTAGAGTGACGTTCCCAGTGCAAAGGATGTGATTTCAACTTGAATTTAAAGCTAGGACAATAAAATAATAATATTATTTATTTATAATAAAAATAACATTAAATTTTTTCAGGTTCTTGCAGAGAAGTTTGACATTAGAAAATCGACCGTATTTTGAAGGAGGACATCTACAATCAGCATTGGGAGAAAAAATTCTGACTCTAAAAAATGTACATTAACTGATAGCTGCAACTGTGATTCATTAAATGACTCAGTGTGGCAGTGGTTTTACAAGGCTCGTGCTAAGAACATTCCATTTTGAGAGTGGTTATCCACGAGAAAGTCGTGGAATATGCCAAGAAGCTGAAGCTTGCGAATTTCAAGGCCTCAAATTGATGACTTTATAGTTGTAAGAGTTACTATTCTCTCAAGGATTTCAAAGTGACTGGAAAAGTGTCCAAATTCATACTATTGAGTAGTACAAAAATACATTCTTGAAATTGTAAGTGGATATTTGGTGGAGGATGCATTTAATTGTGATGGGACTATACTGTACTATAAGATCCAATCAGTGAAGGGCCAAGTATCTGAAATAACTAAAGTTTCAAAAAATAATGTGACTATCATATTTGGATGTAGTACCGAAGGGAAGAAACTGAAGCCCTTAGTGATAGGGAAGACCCTAAACACTAGGTGTTTAAAGAATGTAAAAAAGAACAGCTATATATAGATTATGTAGCTAATGATAGGACTTGGATATTCAATGTAATATTCATAGGCTGGTTGAGAAGTGTAAATGCTGACATGCTCCATCAGGGAAGGAATATTCTGGTCTTTCTTGACATATCTCACAGTGATGACTTGAGTTTTTTCAATGTAATAATAAAGTTCTTAATTGCTAACACTACCACCTTCAGCCATAGGACCAAAGCATCGTCCGCACTGTCAAGGTCTTTTACAGAGAGAATTGCTTAGATTGTTGCTGAGTAAGATCAGTTCTAGCGAAAGTGTGACTAATTTGTACAAACAGGTTACAGTGCTCCATAGTGTTGAAAGGATCATTAAGACCTAGAGAGATGTAAGAATGTACAATATTGTAAGATGTTTTGAGTCAGTGGGATTGGCAGTGTTTTTCAATGTAGTGATGTTGCTAGTGTAGAAAATGATGACATTCCTTTGGCTGTTCTTGTAAGAGAATTTGTTTTGCAAGCAAAATATTGTGATGACATTGATGATGATATTTAAACTTTGGATAACACAGAGGACTGGTACAGAAATCTTTTATATAACTATAAGTATAAAGAACCAAGAGAACCTGAGGATGACTTTGTGTTAGAACCTTTGCCTGAACTTGGCTCAGACATTACGTATTTTGATGTGTTACAGTGTGTTCCCAGCCCCACAACCACAGGACTCTAGCTATCAGAACATTGCTCAAGAAATTTTAAACAATGACTAAGAAGAAAATTGTAAACATATGCTACAAGCGGAAGCAAACAACCACTGGTTTGTTTTTCATTAAAAAGAGAATTTATTAGCTTAAAATAGAAGATGAGAGTAGAGTTACTTTTCACTTTCTCATGTATAAATTTTATAATATCACCAATTTTGCAAAGATATGGCTATTTATTAAGCAAAGATTAATCAACATATCGTTATATATCAATGATTAATGTATAACTAAAATGTACATTAAGGGATACATTTGTATTATAACTTTTTTCTTGATGATAGGAATAAAGTTTGTTAAAATTTATGTTTTATTCTAAACTAAATGTGTCATAATTAATATATTTCAATAAATGTTTGTAAACTTATCAAAATTAAAAAAAAAGATTATCTAATATCAATCCAAATAAAGAGGATTAAACAATCAACAATGTTTAAGCACTTAAGGGATAGTCACACATGTTTTCACCAATTAATATTTCGTTATAGAGGAAACCTTGTCTAAACTCGAAACCCCTCCAAACCGAACTTTCTGTCTGGTCCAAAAGCTGTTTGGTTTAGAAGAGTTCCACTGTACTAGAGTATTTCACAATATGTAATTTCAATATATTCATAAAGCAGTGTGTGTTAAGAAATAAATGAACGTTACCTAAAGTCATTCATGAGTGTTTTATAACACAAAGGGACCAATTTCATAAAGAGCACAACAATAAAAAGCAACAAAGATATGGAGACAACTGATTTGATATTGAAGTTAAAAATTGATGAATGCGAAGTTAATTGTGGTAACCGACCTGGAAAATATTATTGAGAAACGCAGTGTATTTATTGTTTTTATTAATGACGGTAAGATAATGCTTCGATTTTGACTTAGAAATATTTGACCGGGTAGTAAGTTTTCATGAAAGTTATGAAACTAACAAAGAGGCTCACACTATGGTCGAGAGAAAAACACAGTTTTATCTGGGGTTTTAAATGGCACGGTTTTACCTGGTGTTTCTAATAATGCAGTTTTTTTCCTTGTGTTTCTGATGCAGAGTAGTGCGAAATACATCAAAATTGGATGGAGTTGAAATATTCATGAGTAAGTGAAATTACTAGTAGTAAGTGAAATCCACAGATAGTAGGTTATATATCATAACAAGTATAAAATTTGTGTACCCAGGGTTTTATTATGTTTTAGAATGTTTTTGGTCATAAAGATAGAAGTGTTTTGATAAACACATAGTTTTACTGGATATATTCCCAATCTTATTTCATTACAAAAGGCAATAGTAAAGCATGGACATGCAATTTGTAAATGTGTTAGAAACTTAGTAAGTCCCAACAAAAACTATTGCATAACTTATAAATGAAAGGAAGTCCCTAAGTAAAAACAATGGAAACAGTGGTGAAGGCTAACGGTCAAAGGTAATGATTGGCATTGCCTAACCTGAGTCAGCTTGAGTCTGTAGAAAACTCGGTTCCTATTTATGCATGTGTTAACCAGATTGTAGAACGAAGAATGAAGCCAAGTTGAAGAGTATGAGTGCATTATAGCTGTACGACAGGGACAACAGAGAGCAGCACAGCCATAGGCAATTGGTCATTTGGAGATTTGTAGAAACCTGGAAGCTAGAAAGTTCTAAGGTACTTATGATACATTTGAGTGTACGAGAAGTCCATAGAAGTATCAGTTGACCAATATCTAATATGATAGTTCATGGTCATAACCCTTTACTTTATGCACTCAGCAGAACTTTTAACCTATAAAATTCATTCAACCTTTTTTTTTAACCTAGACTTTTGGTATTTAAGGTCAAGTTTTAGCCACAATCACTCTCTCGTCTTCCACTAGTTGATAGTATTTTTCCTGCCTTGGAGTTCAGTGGAAATTAATCCCTCAAGTTCTTCAAGATACAGGGCCTTTGAATTTTATGAGAGGTGCAATGCTTCCTCTTTAGCAAGGAAGCCAATGACATAAAAGAACCAAGAACTCTTGAGACCATACTTACGTAAGATTTGTTTGAACTTGTGGTTAAAGATAGGCTGCTTTCAAATGTGTCGAACAAGGGTATCATGTCTGTCACGTTCTAGTCTTGCAATCTCCATGGGCCATGCAACCCCCTTTGATAGCATAGGGTCGCGCTATTGCTGGAGAGATGAGTGTTTCTGTACCAGAGAACTAGCTGGCGACTACACCTATTACCATACTGAAAAAAATACAGCCTGCAAGTGGTTCAACAACCCACATCAGTGTTGTTGTTGATGCTGTCAAAGGAAGAGATAAAATCTGAGAAGAAACAGGATCCATTTTCATGTCCCATTAGAGGATTCATCATCACCACTCAGTGACAGCAATAAAACCACTGTATTCTTAAGCCTAAAAAGACCTTTATGACATCTGGATTATTTCAAGTGGTTGACTAAGTTCCAGGATAACAGTGGTAGGTTGTGCACAGATACCAGCCACCACAGATGCAATGACCATCTCATGTGATGAATCCACCATGGCCAAAACTTTGATGCTCAGCTACTGACACATCATCAGGAGTTCTGGATGAATGAAGGAGCTTCATATATTATGGTGGAAATTTAAGTGTTGAGGACACAAAGAAGCACCTATGTGGCAGACATTGTTGAGGCACCATCATCCAGAAGACCTTTGGAGCAGGTTTAGAGAATGCCAAAGATGAACATTTCTACTAAGCCACAAAGGTAATGATGAATCACATTATGATAGAATAGATACTACTGCTCAAGAGACACTGTCAGGAGTTGGCCACCGACTAGAATAAGGCAAGATCTTTCGACGAAAAAAAAAGAAGGATCTGCTGTGGCAGAGAGCAAGTACTCTATTGCAGTATGAAGAGGATGTGCAGCACCTGAAGATCAGGCTCACTGACACTGAGAAAGGCCCCTCCAAAGCCTTGGAGGATCTGAAAATCTCTATGATGGCCAAATTCAAATCCACTGGTAGGGTTGTGGTGAAGGAAACGAGACTTCAACCAACTGTGGGTAGGTTTTGACATTTCATATATTTAATTAATTTATAGTAATTTATGGTGTGCATATCATGAAAAAATTAGTAACACTCTACTTTCCATACACACTTGTGTATGTAAAAGATAAAACATTAATCAAAATAAACTATATACATGAGTGTGCATGGAAGGGACAGCCTTAGCATTTTTTGTGTGATATTTTTGAGTATGTTTTTTTTTATTTTGTGTATATTTTAGTATTTTAATGTAGAAGTGCTTTCTGGCTTTCATATACATGAATGTATATGGAGTAAAGAGACCTAACAAATTTTTCTTGGTATAATGTGTGTGTGTACTCCTTATGTATTATATATTTATTTCAATTTTCTTTTGACCTAATGATGTTCTCTTGCTCTTCAAATATATATCAGTGTGTGTGAAAGAGCAATTGCTTAATTTGTTTAGAATTTCACGCAGAGCTATACGAGGGTTATCTGTGCTAGCCATCCCTAACTTTGCAGTGATAGACTAAAGGGGAGGCAGCTAGTCAACACCACCACCGCCAACTCTTGGGCTACTCTTTTACCAACAAATAGTAGGATTGATTGTCACATTATAATGCCCCCACAGCTGAAAGTGCGAGCATGTTCAATATCGGGAATTCGAACCCGCATCCCTCAGATTGCGAGTCGAGCACCCTAATTAACAAGCCATGCCAGGTCTTGAAGTTGTAAGGACTTAAAAGTTTTTGTGTGCATTTTGTACGCATTTCTTTTACAGTATATATTTTATATGTATAATATGCCCTTGCTTACTCGTATCCACGGGGGTGAGGGGAGGTGAACAAGAAGCAGTTAGTTTTATTGTAGTTTAGTGTTTTTATTTTGTCAGTAAAGTGTGATTTATGTTTAAACTAAAGCATTTCCATTTTAATTTCTTCTTATATTTTAACTTTTTGCTTACAGTTTTGGTTGTTACATGTGAGTCTTACGTTAAAAGGTATTTATATGTTCTACACTGAAGAATATTTCATGTATTTAATTGTTACAGGTTCTCTTTTATGTATTGTATCATGTATTATGTTGTATGTTAAATTAAAGGGAAAGGGCTTTGTTTTATAGTAATATGTAACGCAATGCATTACATTTTGAAGAGTAAAATTAAAAAATCTTTCGTTTACTTGCTCATTCATTGGTATACTATTTTTGATGTATCATTTTGCTTTAATTTTGAAATAATGAGCAAAGGGTCTTTTCACTTATTATTATTGTAATGTATTACCTTATATTGTAGTTCATTTTAAATTGTTGTTAAAGGGTTATTTCTATGTGGTTAAGTGTGATTATTTGTTGAAAGTTTGTGTTGTTCATATGTCGTATAACTGTTATTAAACAAATGAAAGTCAGTGTGTTTGTTCGTCATGTCACAAGTTCAGTGAGTTTAGGTTTAACTGTCGGCTTAGGGTCGAGTCTGAAACGAAAATGAGGGGAGAAATATGATACGTAGGCATATCGTATGTTTTACATCAACTTCATTAATATAGGACTTAAACAAAAATGTATAGTATGTTTCTTTGCAGTTTTGGCATATACATGTAGTTCAGAAAAACCATTAAAATAGTTTTGTTCTTGTAGCATATATTTTTGTTTGATGGCCGATAATATCAGCTCTTCCCATGTGGATGATATCTGTGTGTTACAGTCAACTAATGTACGTATCTGATACGTGCATGGCAATCGATATATATGTGTATGCCATAATAGTTTTACTTTAGCACGATGTTATATCCATAGCTATGCAGTTTTTGACTTATTAAAAGCCCTCTGGTAACTCAACTATAAGTCTGAGGGCTTATAATGCTAAAAATCGGATTTCGATATATGTGGTGAGAATAACACAGATAGACCATTGTGTAGACTTGTGCTTAACAACACATAAACAAACAAAACTTATGCACAACAGACATAGAAATGAAAAAAGTGAAATTGATCCAAATAAGCAAGAAATAAACTTTAGGTTGAGTTATTTTTGTGTCAGGAAATCTAAATTTCCGGTAGTAAGGTATATCCTGGGAGAAAGCTACAAGTACTGAATAATAAGTAGATCAAAGTTTAATTATATTTTTGTGATATTGTTCTTTCTTAGTAAGTTCTTTTAAATTATTTGGTGAAAATACTTCAATATCCAGTCTAGTTTAAGAGAAGAAAGCAGTTTATTTTCTCATTAATGATTCTTTCCAAACTCTTACACTTTGTAATTTGTGATAGGCATATATTTTACAAATTATGTTAAAACTCTCTAACAACAGCACTAGAACTAATAGTCAAATTCCCTATAACTATAACCTATTTCTGGTATCCTTTGCGATGAGCTATTTTTCCATAAAGGCCTTTGCTTATAGTTCCTAGCAATATATATCCCTTCAACTTACACTGGAAACATCTATTGTCTTGTGCTTTATTTCTTCTGTTCTTTTTAACTAGTTGCCTGGTTAAGTTTTTCAGTTCTTCTAGACTATTTTAGGAAGAATTGAAGTTTCGGTACTACAAGATCTAATAATTCCATAAGTTTTAGATTATCCCATTAGTAGTTTATCTCCAACTTTGATGGATTCCAGTTTCATCGCCAATTGCAAAGCTTCCTTTAGAAACATACATCCACTCTGCTTCAGCCTGATACTCATATCTTCACTTATAGTGTCATCTATAAATTGTTCATGTGCCAAGGGATCTATCATTTCAGAAGAAACATCTAGGGCAAGGTACCCTATTACAGAAGTTTGCTATGGATACTTCTTTTTGATGCAGTACTGCAAACCCTTTGGATAAGGTGGTTACTAATGTTTGATAGTTGTTATGGCTCTTAGCTGGAAGATTACTTAATGTTGTCAAAGCTGGTCCTTTTACATAAGGAACAAGATGGATGGCTTATTGTTTACTATTCCACTCATTGTCTCTAGAAATGATTTCAAACTGAGTTTGGGTATGACTCCCATGATACCTTTCCATCATTGTCCGTCAATGTTTCCCTTGAATAATGTCGAACTGGCCTATTAAATTCTGGAACTGGATTTGGAATAGTCCAAGAAGTTCCTTCAGTAACTGTGAGTCAAGAGACTTAAGATGCTAAAATGGTTACGAAGTCGGTCAATTCGACCAGCCTTGTAGCGAGAGTCTGTAATAGTCAAGACATGCTTTGACTCAACTTGGTTTTCCTTGTACGTAAGTCCTAGGCTCTTGATTACACTACATTGATGCCTACCCTGACATGACCATGATATTAGGATAAGCAAACTGTATATCAACAGTCAGGAATACATAACTTCCAACTCCAGTAATACTAAAGTCAAGTATACATTTTACAGCGTAAGATTACATTTTAATATTGAAAGTCACGTAGGGATGTTTTATGTATAGTTGTATCATCCTTATATTATTGTTTGAATTCTTTTTTGGTACTACCATATCTACTTGTTTGTGACTTTTTTCCCCTGACTGAAAGTTAATGTATTCTATGAATGTATGTAATAAAATTTAATATTATGTGTATTGTATTTTTTACTCCTTCACTTCATACATAATATAGGGGTTGGCTCCTTAAAGACACCGATTATATAGTGTAAAAAGCATTGAGTATTCTACATGTTATAGTTATCTAATGTGCATCTATTATTGGCTGGCAATTCCTGTTTCGCCATCTACTTAAGCTTTTTATAGGAATACCAGATTTCTGTAAAAATGCTTACTTCCAAGGGTAATGATAGCATCGTTTACACTAGAATTGTGTTGTTTTTTATTACTACTAGTTATTATGGCTAAGCGATGACATCGTGCACGGCCCAGAAACACATAGAGTGGATTTAGGTTTAAATTTACGTTATTGATGAAGTAGTTGTAGAGTTATTTTGACTGAAACAACAAGAAGAAAGATGAACAGCTTGGTGGGTTGGTCACTTTTTGGTTTGGTTTAGCAATGGTTTCTTGCCTTGTTTTGAGGCTTATTGGGTAGAAAAACAAATGAAAGTAAGTGGCAATTGTCTTTAAAAGTAAAACTCTGTCATTGTTGATTTTTTAGCGTACATATTTGTATTATGCTTATTGAGTACCTTGGCCATCCCTACATATAGAGTTAACCAAATTTATGATAATCTACTTTCATAAGTGCTAGAACAAAATTTGACGCCAAATTGGAACTTTCTAGTAATGCGCCTTCTAGCTAATAAATAAAGTACAACATTAAAAATTTATAGCTTACAGCAATATGTTTTTGCTACTAGATTTTAATCAAACAATTAAAACTGTACTTGTTTATTAATGTAATCGTTTTACCATTAAATGAAACAAATATTGTTCTCAGCGCCCATTTATAGAAAAGCGTACCTGACAGAAAGCCGTCTACAAATAGAGAAAATTCACGTGCGAAACACATTTTCGTATAAAAAGAGTGAAAATCATAGAGCATGTTTTACTACTTATATGTCATAACATTATTAAAACTGAAACTAAATTATTATATATTTACCATTATCCTCTATTAGTTTATTTACGTTTTTGTTTTCAGTAACAGTTTCATAACACATTGAAGTGAATCCCAAAAAGCGTTTTATGTCGCTTAGGTGATAAGTTTCAGAAGTCTCTCGAAATACAACATTTTTTAACCCAAACTTTAGCCTCCCTCCCTCTCGATATAATCTTCCTGGTTTTGATGGCATATACATTTGGATACCACACTGAAAGGAAATTGTACTGCAACTGAACTTTCCGAAATGTAACTAAATTATTGTAAAATATTCAGACATTAAAAAAAGGTCGGGAATGGCATGGCGTTTTCAGACTGTGTATTCGAGTATTCTTGGAGCTATATCCATTGTGCTCCACATTTCAAGGCTGCATTATAAGAGTGACTGTCAAATGTTACTGTTCAATCAGAGAAAAATATTTCAAGATTTGGCGGTGGGTGTTATTGACTAGATGCTTTCCCTCTAGTTTCTAGTCTACCAGTTTAAAATTAGGGTCTGCCTTTGTTGCTTTTCGCGAAATTCTGAAACAAACAAAAAGTTTACAATAAAATCAGCGTTTGTGCTGGTGTACAGTTTAACTTTTTTCATTGTTTATACATTATTGCACACAATAGCTTATTGCTTCTATTTTAAAATTCAGTATTTTAAAGCAAAATATTATTAAAAAAGAAAATGTAAATTGGATTTATGTGTAATACATTCAATCGCGGTGCGATTACTTTTAATGAAGAAATAACAATTTATCCTATACAGTCTACATACTTTAACTCTTTACACCATTATTTCTTAACCTGATTTTCTAGAAAACCTTCGCGTTCGACCCCAAATTATTTCTACAAAGATGAAAAAACATAGAAATTTTATTTAATTAAATAAAACGTTGACTCAGCGCAGACAGCTCGCGACCCACCATTTGAGAAACTGCTGTACCTACACTGTCATGCATTACATAATAAACTATGATTATGGGAAATGGGGTTATCCTATCTGAATACGGCCAGCTTGATACAGGCGAGACCTAGTAAATGGAAAATTAGAACTGAATCAGAGGTAAATTGGTTTATTACAGGTACAAAGTTATGAACCAGAATTGTTATGTAAATAGTATACCTGTAGGTAATTGTAAGTATGCTCCCGACATTATGTCTGTAAATATAAGAATGATTCAATGACTAGTACATGCAATCAATTAATTTCTCTCCTTTGGAATTATGAAAGTGGCCATTAGACTATTATTAGTGGCTATAAGTGGCTATTATTAGACCGGTGACTAGGGTATCTAATAAGAGTTTAACTTTTCGCTCGGAGGCCATGTATCAAGCGCGAGTTTTGTGTAAATGCCCGTGTAATCTCAACACCTGCTCAGCTTAAGTTATTGAAAATATGAAATGAGGTCGATCTAAAATAGATAATTCCTTGATTAAATGATCAATTTCGTTCCAATTTTTTAGTTTGTAAAGATAGGAATGACTTTTGTCCCTTATTATAACGACCTTAGCTATTTGCACGGCAGTCACCATGGCTTAAGGAAAATCTCGTTTGCAGCGAGATTGGTGTTGTGCGCCAATTTTTGTCAATGGTAGAGCAAGCTAACTTAAAAAGAATCAACGTTAAATATTTATAAAATTATTCCGTATTTAACATGATATAACATCTTTACTCATCAAACTTAACTGACACATGATCGCTAGGCGAATAACCTCGGGCTTCTTTATATGGTTTCATATATTTGTGTCTTCCAAAACAGATACTTACTTCACACAATGTAATAGATGTTTATTAGAATTGTTACGTCTCCGTTTGTTAATTAATTTTCCGTAACTTCGTTCCGACGAAACTTAAGCGACACAAGTCCTTTCTTAATAAAACTGATTTATTCTTTCCGAATATAACTTTACCGATACACTCAACTTCAACAATCGCGTTAAAACAAACGCTAATCAACGAACGTCAACAATACTTCCGACTGCAGTTCAATTACTCACTATCTACACACACACATTACATTACCTTGCCGCGTCACGTTGTCCCTTCTTATATATACCCGCCTACCCTATATCTAGTCAGAACTAAAACATTCCTGAAAGAACAACATAGTTCTAGAAACTAGAGGGCGCCACAGTGGTCATGTGACTCGCTGACGCAACAGAATTATATCAATGGGTAAAAAGTGTACACAGCAGATGGTGGCCTAGTTTGATATCTGTTCATAGTACTCCTCTTAGGACCCTTTATATAGATGGTAATATTCAATTCATTGTGTAAATTTTGTTGATTATAGTGAAATGCATCTATATTACATGAATGTAAGACGGTTTGTGACACATTTAACAATAGCATAGCCCCAATCTTAACACTTCGTAATGTGATGGCAATAAAAACATTACAGTGCTATATTTATTTTAAAAACAATTGACAATAGAAACAAAACTTTGATTGACATTGTTGTTGAAAGTATGGTATCCTTTTTTTTAATATTATCATTTTACTTACTCTAAAGACGAATTTCTGAAAAGTGTTCTGTTTAAAGAGTAAATAACACCAAAATTAAGAGTTACAAATATTTTTGTTTCTTGCTTTTGAAGTTCACATGTTGGGCTGTGTTGTAGCCTTCAGAGTGCATAATTCTTCTCGTGATTCATGCCATGCGCACATTTTACTGACCTCACGACAGTAAAATTGCAGTGTTAAGCGTCTCTTAAGTGATGTCATTTTAGTATCTACTGGCTGACTGACAGACAACACACTAATGTTGTGAGTGGTTAAAACAGGTGACCTCTCCAGGCAGACTGCGTCCCCTTTCGGGAAAATAAGAAACTACACAATAAAACGCCATTTTTAGGTACAGCACGTATGTACAATCGGCGTGTCGTACCGTGGTTAAAGTTTTTTTTCAATATTTATAAAGTAATAACAATCCTTTGCGCATGCAACGTTAGTTTGCAGAATCAGTAATATCAGTCACAGAAGGCATAGCACGTAAACTGTGAGCAACCCGTCGTTATAGTAACCTTTCGGGAAAAGAGCATATTTTTTGGATTTTTAAAGTTTTTTAAAGTGTTCTTAAAGGTTTTTTATGCCCCCCCCCCCCGATGGGTCGTGGTAAGTCTATAGACTTACAAAGTTAAAATCTGGGGTTCGATTTCTCGCGGTGAACACAGCAGATGGCCTAATGTGGCTTTGCTCCAAAGAAACAAACAAGGTTTTTTAATGATAAAAAATGTTTATGATGTTTGTAAGGAAACGTATGCATACAGTTGTTTATGAAATTTAAACAGTTACATATAGCCCATATGTAACCATCATAGGCGTACGAGGCGGGGTTGGGGACGGTAGCCCCCACAGCTTGCAATACATACGGCCAATCGGGCAAAATTAGAAGCAGAAAATATGGTTATTCGGGCAATTTTTACCTTCATTCGGGTAAAACCTGTAGCAGAAGCTTATCACTCATAACCTCATTCGGACAAAAATTGAACAGCTCTCCTTCTGAAAAATTCCTCCTACGCTTATGGTAACCACTGAGGTGTATGTAACAATATTTTCGTCTATTTATGTATACAACTGCCGTCTTTATCATAATACATTTAGTTTTTGTATTCCGCTCTGAAGTTTATAATGCATTAACTTCACTTTCTGTTTAGGATGACCCAACAGCTAGCTTCCTACACCTGAACCTTTTCTGTATTGATTAACATTTGTTTTGCCGCACCAGATCTCGTTGTCCTTTGCCAGTGTGCGTAGCATGCTTTACTTTTCGCATATACTGGTATATTCATCTGAAGCAGAAAAAAAAAAGTTTGTATATTGTACACCCTTAAAGCACCTACCTTTTGGATCACCTTGTAGAGGCGTCGGAACTGGGGGTGCTGTAGCACCCCCACTTTTACATATTTGACTTATATAGTGTTACGTATTACAATTACACTTACAATTACAATTACGTATTACACCAATTTAATACGTAACGTATTGTTACGTATCTGCTCGTCTTTTAATTTCCGGTATAAATTCTTTCCGAGGAACTTCAGCGGTACAAGTCCTTTCTTAATTAAAACTAGTTTATTCTTTCTCGATATAACTTTGCAATACACAGAATTTCCACAGTCAGTACCTTTGCAATCTCGATAACAAACACACACTTTATATTACCGTCACTACCGCTCGCTTGACTCAATTATCTATCTCTATATCTATCTAACTGCAATCATATCTCCGCTTTATTTGCCGGGCTTATATACTAAAAAAGAGGGCGCCTGGAACAGACTACAGTTGCCAGGAAAAGTCATGATCGTTCTAAAAAACTCCAGCGTGCATGCTTCCAGTTCGCGTGACATCCGCTGTCGTAACAACGGTACATAATGGCATTGTTATTTTAATTTACCATGCAATAGCTTTACTAAGAATCTGAGAATGTTGGGTGTGTTTTGCATTGAAGAACGTGTGATGTTGTTCACAATAGGCCTTGAGTATATTCAGCCGAAAGAGTGTAATGTTCTTACAGGTGCGACTGAAGTAGCCTAATTTGGGCGTAGTGACGTTGCTTCTCCGAATTTCCATCGATTGTTTGTCAGCGTTGTTAAATTTTTATGCCACTGCTGTTGTTTTTCTATACCATTATTATATCAAAATTGTGATACTGAGATGGTATATGATGTTGAAGAAAGCGAAAAACAAATCAGAAGCCCCAGTAATTATTGACTTATTTTTTAATGTTGTGTTTTTTCTTTATAGTCTTAATTTTATGAGCACATACTTATTGAAAATTCAAAGCTACTAATTACGAAGAAATGGAATAATACTAGTAAATGTTTTCTTTATTATTGGCTATGGTAGTGTTGACTCAAAATTGGTATGAACCGCTTTGAATGATATTTTCTAATGTTAACATTATATACGTGTTTTTCTGCTATAGGTGATATTAAAGTAATAATCATAATTCATGCACATCGAAAAGTACAAAACATTGGGGGGGGGGCAGTCGTAAGTGAATAAAAGTTGTCAAACAATCAATAAAAACGCTTTAAAATATTATTCGACAATTTCACACGATAACAAGTACTGTATTGTACACATAAGAGACAAATTAAGTTGTTTGCTGTGTACTACAAAATAGTAAGTTGTAGATATAATAAAAATGTTTCAGATATAACCAGTTTACACATTAGAGAGATCCACAAAAAGTTACTAACAGCGTAATGTTTAAAATATGCCAAAGAACTGTAGTCTCCTTTCATTTCGTCTAGCAAAATTAGCCGAATTGATAGAAAAAGACTAAATGAAAAAATGTTGCCAAAATAAATTGGGGGGCAATGATATTACCCCACCCCAATTTAATTATTTGGTGCACTTGTCCAACCAGTTCCGACATCTGTTTTAATTTGTATGTAATCTGAGGCAGATGAGAGTCGAGGTTTGTTAATATGTTCTTTAGCTCCAACAACACCTTTTTAAGTCGTACCTTGTTTATTCTTCTTTTTAATGATTCCAGAAAGTAGCATTTGTTTCAATGATATATCGGTCGACGCTTTTAGAATGAATTTTTCTTAGCGTTGAGATTATTGGTGTAATCTTGTGTACAGTAATTTATTTCAAAAACTTGAACAGCCTTAATTTTTTCCCCCAAACTAAAATCCATATGCTACTTGTTGCTGCGTTTGTATTCCAATTGATTGTTTGTAACCAGTTTTTGTACGGGCTTAATTACTGCGTTTGTATTCCAATTGATTGTTAGTAACCGGTTTTTGTACAGGCTTACTTTACTGCGTTTGTATTCCAATTGATTGTTAGTAACCGGTTTTTGTACAGGCTTACTTTACTGCGTTTGTATTCCAATTGATTGTTTGTAACCAGTTTTTGTACAGGCTTACTTTACTGCGTTTGTATTCCAATTGATTGTTTGTAACCAGTTT
>NW_013668309.1:0-4261 GCF_000517525.1 Limulus polyphemus
AAGAACAGTTTAACATTGTCCAGTTGTGTGGAGAGTGTCACCCAACGTATTCAGTTGAAGAACAGTTTAACATTGTCCAGTTGTGTGGAGAGTGTCACCCAAGTATTCAGTTGAAGAACAGTATAACATTGTCCAGTTGTGTGGAGAGTGTCACCCAACGTATTCAGTTGAAGAACAGTTTAACATTTCTCTACTATGCTGAGAGTTTCACCAGTATGCTGTTGGATCGTATGTCGACCAGTTCCCATATGAATGTCATCCTTGAAGTCATGTATGATATCGAAATGTCAGCAGCAGTATACTAGAGGCTCATTTAACTGCAGATGTTGTGTGGGGCAACCAAGAACAATAACTATCAATACATGGACAAAATGCAACAACAAATGAAGTCACCATACTTACATTTTTCTCATTTAGACAGCACTTTGTACACAGCTATTGATTGTTTGCCACCTTTTTGTAATAATATTAGATGTTTACTTTATCAGCATTTGTCTCTATAACTATTGCTTTCGTGGAGGAAATTTTGTAATTTTTGGTATAAAATATTTCAGTTGTTAATGTCTGAGCATTGGCCATTTACATTTTTGACATGTGATGCATATTAATAGAAGATTTGAAGGAGATGACCTTGGTAATCTTGTCATGGAGTAGACCATACCAACAATGATTATTTTCCAATATTTATGAATTATTTCTGAATTGCTTGATGTTTGTATCTTTGTATTTACATACTCTCACTCACACACACACTTTGTCACAATTGTATATTTAATCTAAGGTTGATAAAACGTAGTTAATGTGCCCTAAAAAATTCAAACAAATCATTATTGTACATAACCTTCTGTATAATATTACATTCTGTTTATTTCAGGAGCTTCTTGAAACGCATAAGTGTACAACATTAAAGTGGATTGATGCGGCAGTAATTCAGGTAAATCATATAATATAATCAAATGTAGCTCAGTAAAAAACCTTCACAAACAATTGTTCTCATATTGAACTATGTAAAATAAATATGGTTATCACTTACAACTCAGTGAGGACCTGGCATTGCCTGTTGGTTAGAGTGCTTGATGTGCAATCAGCAGATCAAAGGATCAAAATCTTTCACCAAACATCATTGACCCTTTCAGCTATGGAGGCATTATGATGTGATGGTCAATTTCACTATTTGATGGTACAGAGTAGCCCAATAATGATAAGTGGGGTTGACTACCTTCTTTGTTTGTAGCCTATTATTTCAAAATTTGTGACAGGTAGCAAAGACAGCCCTAGAGTGGCATTGCACAAAATTCCACAAATATCAGAACAACTATAACTCAGGGAACAGGAAATTAAAAATACTAAGCACAGTAAAACAAAGTTTTTCACATATACTTCATTAAAAAACTGGTAAGTACATATAAAACTTCATAAGAATTGAAAAGACAAATGATTACTAGAAAATGTTTAAAATCAAAGTGTGGAAATTGTTTGGTGTCTTACTGATTCATTACCTGAAATATACGTCTCTCATCCTACTTTCATTAAGAGTGTTACATTTTATCACGTTTTAATAACTGAATCATACGTGTTACAATACATATCTGTCATTCTAGTTTCTTTAGAGGTGTCAAGTCTTATATTGTTTCATTTCTATTTGATCCTAGTAATGTAGGCTAGTAACATTTATTGGAAGTGTGTAAGTAGTGGTGTAAATGAATAATAAGAGTTTTGGGTAATCTACGTTCATTATGGTGCTGTTAATGTTTAAAAAGGTCTTTTCATTTCCATTTAGCATGTTTTTGTGAAACAAAGTCGGTTGAGAATATTTTGTAAACAAAAAATTAATGTCCAAATTTATTTGTCAGACAAAGTATTGATTTACTTTTATAGGATTTTTTGTTATTTGTTTTTAGTGACATACAAATACTAAAGGAAACTGTGGATAGATGGTTTTTATACATATTTCTTTATTTTTGTAGTTATTTTTCAGTAGTGGAATTCTTGTAACAATCTTTTTATCTGAAAACTGCAATATAAAGAGAGTTCAGATTGATCGTCATCTGGTAGGAAAATTAGTTTCAGACCATATTGTAGAAGGTAAGTTTTATATAAACTTTTAACAGTCTTGCTAAGATGATATTTGTTATATCTCTTAACATTAAGATTAGAGACAAAAAATAATGATTTTGATTGTTTACTTAGTTTCTAAAACTAACTGAAGAAGTTAACAGAAAAGTGATGGATTATGGTTTAAATGCCAAAATCTGATAAAATATTGGAAAGAAAAGGGTTAACATTTGTGGCTATTTTGATGAGGACTTTAGGAATAGCATAATGAATTACACTATAGAAACTGGAAAGTAATTCTGTCTGAGATTTTAAAGGCAAACAATAGTAGTGTTTTAAAAAATAAAGTTTTTTAAGGGCTAAAAAGTGTTATTACAGTTTTTCAAGATTAAAATTTAATCATATCTTTTCAAGAAGTTATAAATTTCATCTTGCTTTTAAGAATTAAAGAAAAATATTTTGCTCATATAGAAGTAAACTCTTATTTTTGGATGCCATGTTACAAAGTATTACAAGAAGACTTCTAAACTTTTTTAGTCATCATTGAAGATAGCCATCTCCTGGTTTCTTATGTTGAGCCCAAATTGTCATATATTTACTTTGGTAAACAGCAAAGTTCTTCCCCTGCTAGAAAGTATGAAAAGCTTGCTGCAATGGATCCAAAAATTGTCACGTTTGACCTTATTGGCCCGACCAATCGTCACATTGAGAGGCGGTTGTCATCAAACTCTTTACATGATGCTGTAAGCTTTTTAATGAACTTGCTTTATTTGTATAATATAAAATTTGAATCTTTGCTTGTCTAGTATTAAAAACTTATTCTTAATTATAGTCTAGTTCTTATGAGTGAAAAATGTAGCATATATTATTAGCTTTTCTGTTTGGTTGTGTTAACTGAAATTCTAATCACTTTGTTATGGGTGTACATGAATGTAACAATGCATGGATGAAGAGTTTGTGTAAATTTTAAAAGATGTTCGTATGTAAACATCTGGTGAACTTCATGTAGACAACTATAAACTTTCAGTTTATCTAAAATCAAGAAAAAAACTGTATATGTTTCTATTAGCTGGCCTGTCATGCTGAAAGCTGTACATGGCAATTTTTTATTAACATCGACTTCAAAGTTTACTTTTACCCATCTTTCATTTTATTTCTTTGCCCACTGAATAGAAGTAACAACACTTGTGCTGAGCTTCAGTTGACACATAAAACAATCCTGTTTTGTACTGCATCTTTTGACTGGCATGGATAAAACAAAATAGCAAAATTTTCTTTATTTCAATAAAAAATAAGTTCCTCTAGCAAGACACTTCATCCATTTGTACCAGTAGAAGCTGCTGTAAGTTACCAACTTTTAAAGAAACTGTCAAAAGGTGTTTTATCTGTTTATGAAAAGTTCATTATAGATGAGGATTATCATAAATGTTCTGTTATCATTGAATGAAAACATCCATTTGTACCAGTAGAAGCTCTGTAAGTTACCCACTTTTAAAGAAACTGTCAAAAGGTGTTTTATCTATTTATGAAAAGTTCATTTTAGATGAGGATTATCATAAATGTTCTGTTATCATTGAATGAAACATTTTCTTTTCGAAAGTTTCTGATTAATGAGATAGAAGAGAAACCCCAAGAACCCCCATAAAAACTGTCAACACATTTACACTCCTCACAAGAGCTTAGAAAATATAAGTGTAGTCAGCACTGAAGAATGTATCCAGGCCTAATTTTTAGTTCCAGTTACACATTAGCTTCATTCAGAGACTGCAGAGCCACGATCTGGGCTGGAAGCAGAATATAAAGAACCTTGGTGACAGTCTATTGTGTCATTGTTGGAGATATTCTGTGGTACCTTACAGAGGTACTCTAACTTGGTGACAGTCTATTGTGTCATTGTTGGAGATATTCTGTGGTACCTTACAAAGGTACTCTAACTTCGTGACAGTCTATCGTGTCATTGTTGGAGATATTCTGTGGTACCTTACAAAGGTACTCTAACTTGGTGACAGTCTATCCTGTCATTGTTGGAGATATTCTGTGGTACCTTACAAAGGTACTCTAACTTGGTGACAGTCTATCCTGTCACTGTTGGAGATATTCTGTGGTACCTCGAACCTTACAAAGGTACTCTAACTTAGTGAGGATGTGACCTTGAACCTTACAAAGGTACTCTAACTTTGTGAGGATGTGACCTTGAACCTTACAA
>NW_013668309.1:5196-12070 GCF_000517525.1 Limulus polyphemus
TTTTTTAAAAGTATATTATCTTTTTCACATATTTTCTAAACTATTAAAAATAATTATGAGTAAAATCCTATACAGGGCTTCTTAAATGTTCTCAAATAACTTCATGCTAAGTAGTGGCAGCTGAATTCTATATGTATATTTTCATGCTGATATGATTGCTGTGCATAATCTGGAATTGAGTTCCTTGATAGATAATATATTACTTGAGATTTGTTAGAATAACTCGGAGATCATGAACATTCTTTGTTTTATCATTTTAGGTTCTGGTGTGGTGGCATACAGACACTCAGGAGGCATGGCCATGGTCACCTCTTACTTCTGATCGAGACCGAGCCAATATTTTAGTTTATGCTTTAAATGGGTACAGTTAAAACAATCTAATGATTTATGTTCCAAAATAGAATAGCCACGAAACCAAGAGTAAAAGTATAGTTGTTACATGAGCAAAGAATTTTGTTGACAAATTTGTGAAGCAGAAAGGGTTTTAAAGACTTCTACTTCATCACTCTTATCAGCTCCACTGTTATTTATTAAATGCTGTTCTATTGTTTATAATTGAAAAATGTTATCTGCTCCCTTTCTTTCTTTCAAATTGAACCATTAGAGAGTTAAGGAGAACAACTCCCAGCTGGTTTAGAAACTTTACCTTAAATAGGAAATATTGTATCAAGTAGAGTAGACAATATATGTAGTGTGATTGTTAGAAGTGCTAACAATGTTTCCAAAACATGCATGTCTCTGCTGACACTAATAGCTATTACTGGACCACCAGGGTTTCATCTTTGCCCATTTAAGTATTGGTCTGATTTTCTATCGCATGCTCTAGTCTTTTATACCCCACTTAATTCCCCTTTGAGATATCTGTCTCATGACACTCTCCACCTACTTCAATGCACCCTCTATCCTGGTACTGTATATAAGCACCTCATTCAGATAATTTTATCACTTTTTCTCAACAAAGTGTTTAGACATGGGTTTATATAAAGAAGTGCTGTGATAGTTACTATCCTTGGTTGTGGTTTTTGTGTTGCCTAGTTGATTTCCGCACTAGTATATTTTGATCAATCTAAAAAAATGATTGGATAATATTTTTTTTTTTTCGATTGGCCAGCTGGTTTACAGTGCGAATTCTCAATTTGGTGTGTGTGTGTGAGTCATGGGTCACTCTCGATTGAGCCTGTCAGTGATCTTATTCCTGATGGGATGGAGACATATATTCGGCTCCGTGGTGTCCCTTCAAGGAGCTCTGAGGCTGCAATTGAGGGTGATCCTCAACATTTTGGAGAGAATTTAGATTTGCTTTTTTCATGTGCTTTTTTTTTGGCTGTTGACTTTTCAGTCCCCCTGTGGGACAGTGTTGAGTTTACAGGCTTTCAGCACTGCAATCTGGGGTTTAATTCTGTACAGTGGATGCAGCATATAGACCAACATTGCTTTGCTCCCACAAAACAAACTCACTTAACTAAATGTTGTACCAATCAATGTTAATCACTCAGTCTTTAAATGAAATACAAAACAAAAAGGAGGGATACACTTTTGATTTATTTTCTTCAGTTGGTTCATCGAGTGTGTGAGGTTTTGGGACTTTCCCAAGTTGCTTTTGAGTCTGCACCTTCCTTGAGAGCTGCAAGGTCTGGTAACCAATGTTTAGTTTTATCTCCTTCCACTAACATTGTGGCTCATGCAGGGAGGCTTAATTATCAGTTCAATGAAGGGACAGTTATGCCTTATCCAACAAGGCTGGAACTTCATAAGTTAGCCTACCACCTTCAGGTGGAAGCATACTCTGATTCTCACATAATATATCTGCTCCTTGAATTGTGGGGCTCAATGGCAGAGGTTTTAGTTCACCTGAATACCTTAATATCCCCTGATGGGACAGAGTATGTCTACAGACTTGCAACTCTAACCTTTTGTTTTTCTTATACTACAATTGTTGGAAGCATCTCAGGTTCACTGCCTTCGTTGATAATGAGCTGGAACCATTGTTAACATGTACTTTAGTTTCACTGTCAGCTTCTAAATTCATCCTTGTTCTTGTTGGCATCTCGAATATCATCGGCTCCTACAGGGGGTCTTAGTTCCGCCCATATTCAAGAGTCCTGATCCCCGACATCAGCCCCTCGGTACATTGGTACCCAGAATAGGAATAGATTATGTCTTTATCCACGAGTTCCACTGTTGGTTGGATCACCACCAGTGTTTATTGTATGCTTTCAGGATGTGTAGAGGCTAGACTCCAAGTATTTCTGGACATAGGATACCTTTACCCATGGGACCAAGAGCACTACAGGTCCTTGAGTCAGATATTCACCACTATTATCTACCTACCCTGTAGGATTTCCATCTTCCACAGATCCTTGTCAATTGCAATTTAATTCCAAGGCTATCAGTGTTTGGCTTGTCTGGAGGTAGTGAGAATTGTGTGCAAGTTCTTCTGGGGTTTTATTCCTGTCGGTTATTGGGCCTAGGAAGACAGGAGATTGGTGTCCTGTCATCTGTCTTTTTTGGTCTATATCAAGACCTCATTTCTCCAAGTTTCATAGGTTATTCATTCCTCAATCTGGATTGACATTTTTTACTGGGATTGTGGATGTCCAAGTTTGTACTTGGCTCCTATCTGCACATTTGATAATGGTGGCATCCCAAAAGGGTTGGATACAGCAATTCAATGTTTTTATCTTTGGACTAGCATAGGCTTCATGTGGGTTCTGCCGACTCATACAATATTTTTCTCGGCACATCTATTCCATAGTTCTGTGCACACACCATTCCTTAAACAAATGGTTACTGCTGGCACCATCTCATCTATTATCAGAACAGCACACCTGGATTCTACTTTCAGAACCCACCAAGGCAGGCTTCATTCTCAGAGCTGAAACATCTATTCTTGTTCCAATTCAATATATCATCTATCTGGATATTTTTTTTCATCTTGTCTCTCAGTCTGGCTCAGCTGACTCATATCTGGCTCTGCGCTATGGAACAAGAAACCCGACTCCTTCTCACCCCTCCTTCTTCCATTGCACAAACTGTTTTTTCTCTTCTGGGAATGTGAGCTCACACGAATCCCCTATGCCTTTTGGACAAGTGCACAAGTGATCCTTTTCATGGTCTTTATGCAACCAAAAGATCATAAACATCAACTTACTGGCTTCCCTAGTTTCCTTAGTCTGGATCATTCTTATCTCTTGGGGGTTGTTAATTTGAGATGCTACTAAGATATGGGTTCCTATACCGACCCCTCATCCAAAGTTCCATCTCTTCACGAATACCTCGCTTCATGGATGGGCTGCATGTACCAACAGTCAGGAATTCCAGTGTATATGCATAAACAATGAGGCTTCCCTACACAATGTTTTAGTCCTTCTTACTCTTCCAAAGGCAATGTCTCGTGGTCACGACTTATTATGGCGAAAATCGTCGGACCTTCACATTGACAATTCCATGGTGGTGTCTAGGGCTCCTTGTTTTCAAATCTTGGACATCCTTTCTCAGAACCACTTCTATCATATCACCATACTATCTTGGCATGTTCCACAGATGATGACTGCAGTAGCAGATTAAGTTTCTCAACCCAAACAGATTCTCCCAACAGAATAGATGCTGCATTGCAAGGTTCTGTTGGTTGGACTTTCATTCTGTAACTCTGGTGTATTGTCCTCTCATTGGAACACTCAACTATTGGCAATTTGGTCTCCAGTACCTCATCTTCAGGCTTTGGTAATGGATGCATTCCATCAGGATGGGATGAGATAAGTATTCTAGGCCTTCCCTCCAATTCATATGTTACCCAAGGCATCAACTATGTTTTATTCCAATCCATTGTCAGGGCTAGTTGATAGCAAATGATTGATAGCTACATCCTGATTTTTGCTTTTGCAGTACCTTCAGGAGTGTCAACTTCTTCCACTTCTTAAGTCATTTCTGTGGAGGCAGCCATAATTTCACAGGGTTCACCCGGCTATTCAGAAGTTCCAGCTTCAAGGAAAAAAAGACTATGCAGTCTTTTGTATAGCATTGGGGTTTAATTTCAAAGATTGGCATGTATCTGTCTCAGTTTTTTTTTGCATGTATCTGTGATGGGCATTTCTCAGTGGAATTGGCACATATATCAGCAATTGTGTATTAAGAGGAGGTTGAATCCACTTTGATCAGAAGTGCCAACCAATATTCGTTTTTTGGCCTTGCTATTTGACAAGGGTTTTTGCACCTTTCATATTTGCCCTGTATATGGCAGCCTTATTGACTATCATTTGATACCAGCAACTAAATATTCTTTGAGTCCCCAGTACTCTCTGGATTCCTCTGTCCCAAACAACCATTTCAGTTACCGACCTGATATATTAAGGTTACATTACATGTCCTTTCTGTTGGTGTCCTGATTCTCATATGCCATATATCATCTCCACCTGAAGGTTTCTTTTCGTTGCTGCTAACCTTCAGATATAGCCAGTTGGAGTGGTTTGCACTGTTTGTCCACAGCCTGCATTATTATTCTACCAACGTCCTCAGACTGGTTCTTCTTATCCACTCTGACAGGGAAGGGGATTAATCCTTTTCACTGATTCATCAGATCACTATTTCCCACTTCAATGGCTGAACAGATTTCAATTGTTGTCATGTTCAGTGAGTGTCTTGAAGGTTTTATTGCCTACACTAATGCCTTTTGAGATGCTAGATGAAAACTTTTTTATTCAGAACTCTCTTTGAAGGCAAGGAATCTTCTGCGAGTCATGTCTCATCAAATTTGTCATATTTCTATGTCCTTAGTGGCCTAGTTGAGTTGCCCACTAGAGGACATTGTGCAGACTGGTATGTGAACCTCCCCCAATACTTTTATCTCACATTACTTGCATGATCTGGCAGTATCATCATCTGAGGCTTTTGCCTACCCCCTGTAGCTATCTTAACTACTTTGACTAGATTATACAGAGGAGTGAGTATTTTCATTGCTATCTTTCAGGGTTCCTTACTTCGTTTTCACAGGATCCCACTCTGTGCCAACTGTTACCCAGGCAGGTGTGCTTTTATCAAACCAATTCTGCACTAGCAACCACTAATTCAATATACAGGTTGCAACAGGATCTGTAGAAATGAGGTGTTCCATAAGACCACCTAGGAGCTGACCAGGTGGTATTGCTGTACTATGCTGGACTGCCACTCATGGTCTATCTTGAATAAAACATAAGGGGATCCAGCTTGTCCCTGCCAATTATCAGACTGAATAAACTTACACTGGTGTACTTTTACAAATGTAGGGAACTTGGTTCACCTATTGCACTGTTTCCAGAGCACTGTTCCTCAGGGCTCCCCCCATGCACATTATCCACCCTCAGACTACTAGTGGAGCTAGGGAGTCCTTACTACACCCAGTTTTCAGTTTCTACTGGGTGGTGGCCAGAGTCTTTTCCTCCAAACTTGAAGAGCAAATTTCCTCCACTCTTGGAGAAGAGTGAGAAGTTGGGGGCCCTCCTACCCTGGTCCCTGGATGTTTTTCCTAGATGTCGACCCAGCCTACGCAGGAGCCTACTTGTAATACCGGTTCAGATTTGATGCTGTGATACTCGGTTGGGGTGTGCATGGCCCCTTTGTTTGATTTATATAGATTCAGTACATTGTTCATAGGTCCACTATCTTCTCATAATTCTGAATGCAGAGTGGTCTCATCTGGGTCATTGGTTGAGCACAGTGGTTCCATGTCCTCCCCATAATTTGGGGCAAGTGAAATGCTCCTTGCCCACTCAGTTGGGGAGTGAGGATGAATGTTCATAATTCCAGACTGATTGAGTTCTGTTCCTTTGGTTGAGTAAGGCATACACGATCTCATCATTCTGAGCCTGGGGTGTTGCTTTTCAGGCTTCTTCAGGTGGAGGAGAAGGTTTGTCTGCTTCAGTATTGCTTACTTTCTCATCTTGATTCCGGTGGTTCAGAACACATCACTTTGTGGCTACAGGTTGAGATTCAATCACTAGTATACATATATATATTTATGTTACGTTGCAGTACAATTGCCCTAGCCACTAACATGGAATATCGGGACTAAGACCCCTTAATTTCAACCCCGAGAAGTGGAACCTCAGCTGTCTGGTTGGGACTGGCCTATAGTGATAATCACTTATGTACAATTCCACCCTTGATACAGGCTGAAGAGCATACCTGTTCTGGATGTAGCGTGGATCCCCCACTTGGGTACTAATTTTATCTTGATACACTCATGAACTATGCATATGTTTTCTGTAAAGATAATGCCCTCACCGGCCCATCCACCTTCTCAATGTGAGATTCTAGCTGTAAATGTTAGTGGAGGTAAGTATGTTTTAGAAGTTAACATTTTCTTAAATTGAAAATGTATTTCCAATAATACTTACCTCCGCTGACACTCTCCCGCCCTTCCTCCCCACTAAGACCCGTTGTTAGAGACTGGGATTCTGTTAGTTTCGAAAAAGTGATAAAACTATCTGAATGAGGTGCTTATATACAGTACCAGGATAGAGGACACATTGACTTAGGTGGAGAGTATCACAAGACAAATATTGCCAAGAGCAATTGAGTGGGGTATAAAAGACTAAAGCAAGCAAGAAAAAATCAGACCAATACTTAGATGGGCAAAGATGAAACCCTGGTGGTCAAATAATAGCTATAAGTGTCAGTGTAGGTAAGTATTAGGTCATCAAGAAATTAATTTCACTTTTTTTTAGATGAAAAAAACTTGAAAACTAACATAACAAAAATTTATTAAATGAAATAGTCTCCATTCTTATCAATGATGCTTTTTCATTTTAAAATCAGGTTGTTAATGCCCTGATTAAAGGAATCACTAGGCTTTGAAGCAAAAAACATGTTGATGTCCTCTTTAACATCTTTCACATTT
>NW_013668309.1:12080-12832 GCF_000517525.1 Limulus polyphemus
AACTTCCCAACCCAGCTCCATAATCTTGTGTTGTGTCAGACGTGCCACATGTGGACGTGCATTGTCGTGGAGAAGAAGAAGAACACCTTTCCAACAGACGAGTGAAGGGTATTTCTGATGAATGACTTGATTTAAATGTTCCAGTTGCTAACTATAGATCTCTGCATAGACAGTTCACTGTGGATTGAGGAATTCAAAATGAATTAATCCTTTGATTTTCCACCAAATGCAAAGCATCACTTTCTGCAGATGGAGTCCAGGTTTTGGTGTTGGAAGTGTTTTTTGTCTAGGACTGAGCCATTGTTTTTGGCATTTAATATTTGCATAGAGAATCCATATTTTACACCCACTACTTGCCAGAAGTGATGAAACAACATTCACATGTTGGAAACAATGATAATAGGATAGTTCGTGAGGCATCCAAACCCCTTCTTTCAGGAGTTTTCCCATATTCCTTAGATGTTTACATATTGTTTCATGAGAGACATGCAATTTCAGGGCCATTTCACGAGCGTGTTGCCTTGGGTTAGACTCAACAAGCGTCTTCAGGGCATCATTATCAATTCCAACATGTCGGCTCCTGCCATCACAGTTTATAAGGCTAAAGTCACCTGAACGAAATTTGCTGAACCATCATTGACACTTATGAACATTCAAAACATTTCCATAAACTTCTTTGATATTATTCGTGGCTACAGAGGCATTGTTTCTTTTCTTGTATTCAAACAGCATTACATGCTGAATGTGTGTCA
>NW_013668309.1:13832-14827 GCF_000517525.1 Limulus polyphemus
GTATGTTTTTTGGGGGGTGGTTAATGAAAGTGTTCCAACACGTGACATTAATTTCTTTATGACCTAATGTTATTGGAAATATGTTTTCAATAGGAAAATGTTAACTTTTAAAAAAATTGAAGTAATCTTAATTTGATTTATTTTTATTCAATAGACCATCTCTTGAGTTGATGTGCTTTTCTCATATTGACAAAAATCTCTTACATGCTACTTTCAGGTAAGTAATTTAATCCTTTTTTTTGTAAGCATTAGCAGAAAAAAATACTTGTGTGGACAGTTAGTTCAAAGTGATTTCCTATTTTTATGGACAAAACTGAAAAAGCAATTTTTATTAATAAGAGTACAATAATCAATAAAAATTAATTTAAATTAATAAGGTGTACAATAAAGATACTTGTGTCTTGGATTCTTTTTTAAAAAAAGGTTAATTTTAACAAAAGACAGAAATAACTAAAAATTATTGGGTATTCAGTTTGACCAACAAAATTTAAGTGATAAAAAATTGAAGTTTTCATCTGAGAAGTTTTATTGTTTATACAATTGAAAATGCATAGAACTTGAAACGTCTTTTAGTTAAGTTCAATTGAGCTTCAGAGTAAGTAATGATAAATATTTTTATAAAAGAATCAAAATTATTTAAGCTTCTGTGTTGGGAATTGGATAAGAAAACATTGAAACATAAATGCGAGAAAATATAATGTTTGTTTATCAGGAGATTGGGAAGTGGATTACTGATCCATGGTCGATATCTAGTCGTGACGTTAGGTATAAAATATTCAATTTAATTATTATGACTCTTGTTAATTGTTAAAATTTAGTTTAAAGCTTCATGGAAGAATTTTTTTTTTTCTGCTTCATTACTCAGTGCATAGCTGCACTGTGTAAGAAATAAATCACTTTACAATGTGTGAAAATTTACTAATGTTGTCCTACCAAACATTTTACCGAAATAGCATACTCTTAATGTCCCTTAGTTAAGGGATGGCCAGGTGGTT
>NW_013668309.1:15801-29761 GCF_000517525.1 Limulus polyphemus
AAAAATATGATATGGTATGTTAAAGGCCTGAGAATGTAAAAATATGATATGGTATGTTAAAGGTCTGAGAATGTAAAAATATGATATGGTATGTTAAATCATATTTTTACATTCTCAGACCCATGGTATGTTAAAGGTCTGAGAATGTAAAAATATGATATGGTATGTTAAAGGCCTGAGAATGTAAAGTTACCACTTTCTGTACTGTTTCCTGTAACTTGCATCAGTCACATGCTGTTATATTAGTCTTCATATCATAACTTCTATATTTGCTTCATAACGAACACTTGGCCCAATAATGAATACAAAAGTTATTATTATTACTGACTAGCATGGTAACAACCAGTGTTACAACAAACAGTTTTTTTGTGTATCAAAAATAGTAGGTCTTTCAGATTTTAAAACTATAGAGAACACAGCCACTCCAAGCAGTTTTAATTTTGATTTGAAGCTCAGATAACACAATGAAATGATTTATATTTTTGTTTAGATGTAATGGAACACATTTAACAACAGCAGCTGGGAATCAGGAGCCCTGCTTTAAGTGAGGGGGGTGGCATATGTGGGTTATGACCTCTGTTGGTCCTGCCAGTATTTAAGAAAGGATGGCTATGTGTGACAAGGTGCAAGTAGTAACAATGTACAGAACCAAAGCAAGTTTTTGATTAGAGTCTGAGTGTTGTATGTTTTTCTTGCTTTTTTTTTTCTCAGATAAAAATAATGTTTGAATTTAACCGACTTCATTATCTAATGTATGGAATTGTGCTTATAGAGTTTCTGTTTTTAATAGATTGATTTAAATTTCATTTTTTAAATTATTTTCTAGTTTCATCAAATATCTGTGACCTCCATTCCCCTTGAAGGTGAGAATAAACTTTTAATATTTATCTCAATGATTTTTTATTAACTATAAATGTACCAAAAACATCTTATTATAGCATGTGAAAAATAAGTTATCCTGTGCATATTAAAAGAATAAAATTTTGCCTGTTAAAGGTAACAAGATGATCCATATTATATAGAAAAAAGTATTTGGGATCATTAAGACAGATATAGTAGGAATGTTCATGTTTTAGTAATTTTAATAATGTTTACCATAAAAATGATAAAGTGAAGCAATATTTTATTTTTCCATGAGTATAAATCTGTATAAGCTGTTTTTGTTTTCCACGAGTATAAATCTGTATAAACTGTTTTTGCTTTCCATGAGTATAAATCTGTATAAGCTGTTTTTATTTTCCATGAGTATAAATCTGTATAAACTGTTTTTATTTTCCATGAGTATAAATCTGTATAAGCTGTTTTTGCTTTCCATGAGTATAAATCTGTATAAGCTGTTTTTGCTTTCCATGAGTATAAATCTGTATAAGCTGTTTTTGCTTTCCATGAGTATAAATCTGTATAAACTGTTTTTATTTTCCATGAGTATAGATCTGTATAAACTGTTTTTGCTTTCCATGAGTATAAATCTGTATAAGCTGTTTTGGCTTTCCATGAGTATAAATCTGTATAAGCTGTTTTGGCTTTCCATGAGTATAAATCTGTATAAGCTGTTTTTGTTTTCCGTGAGTATAAATCTGTATAAGCTGTTTTTGCTTTCCGTGAGTATAAATCTGTATAATCTGTTTTTGCTTTGTGTGAGTATAACTCTGTATAATCTGTTTTTGCTTTGTGTGAGTATAAATCTGTATAAGCTGTTTTTGCTTTGTGTGAGTATAAATCTGTATAAGCTGTTTTTGCTTTGTGTGAGTATAAAACTGTATAAGCTGTTTTGGCTTTCTGTGAGTATAAATCTGTATAATCTGTTTTTGTTTTCCATGAGTATAAATCTGTATAAGCTGTTTTTGTTTTCCATGAGTATAAATCTGTATAATCTGTTTTTGCTTTGTGTGAGTATAACTCTGTATAATCTGTTTTTGCTTTGTGTGAGTATAAATCTGTATAATCTGTTTTGTTTTCCATGAGTATAAATCTGTATAAGCTGTTTTTGTTTTCCATGAGTATAAATCTGTATAAGCTGTTTTTGTTTCCATGAGTATAAATCTGTATAAGCTGTTTTTGTTTTATGTGAGTATAAAAAGTAAAACAGCTGTTTCTCTTTTCTGTGAGTATAAAGATGAAAACAGTTGCTCTAAAATATTATTCTGTTCTGCTCCCCTTGATGCCTGCTGACCACTAAACCTTTCATTATTCTCACTTCAGTAGTTTTGGAAGTTTTCCTGAAATCAAAAACATTTCATGTAGTTATAGCTAGTGTTTTGTATATTTTTGTAATAAAAGTGCTTGTACTGTATTTTCTGTGACAGAACATGTGTTATCGGCTCAGTGGAGTCCTGCAGAAGACAAACTCCTCTTAAGCTGTTCCGATCGTTCTCTGGTAAGCCAGCTTTGTATAAAGAAGTAGATTCCATTGGAATTTTAGAACAATATGTATAATCTATAGTAATAATATAAGTGTGAGTGTATAGGCTTAACAATCCCTCAGTGATGTTTTGTGTTGTGGCTGTGGACTATTTCTCTCCACTGAGGTCAATGTTGCCCTTTCTTCTATACATACCTTTTTAAGTACACAAAAAATGACTCTTTAAGAATTCATTTGAGCAAATGAAAGGCCCAGAATGTCCATGGGAAATGTCTGTGAATGGTATAACGTGAATTCCCATTTGTACTTGCATCTTGCAGGAGAACTGATATGTGGAATTATTTTGAAGTGCCATATCATCAGGAGGACTATAATATATTGCCCAGACTACTGCATGTTATATTTTCATTTCTTATTTGCCATAAACCACTAGTTCAAGCCAGGTTTTTTTGGGAAAAGCTTGTGAACGTGACTCTCATGTGATGTTGTAGATCCAAATCTATGGGAATTATTTTGTTTCCAGTTCCACGGGAAATTCCTTCCTCAGCTGAAATGGACTTCTGTGCTCTTGGGCTACATTTGGTGTTTAACATTTTCACTACCTCTGTTGCATGACTGGTAGTATGCTTTACTGACCTGGTTCGACGTGCAAATATCCTGTTAAAGCACTAAAATATTTACCCTTGTATGGTTATATAATTGCAAAATAGGAAAACATTATCTCAGAAAACAGTAGAATGTAATTCCTCCGTAAAGGTAATTTTATATGCAATTTGCAAATCATCATATTTCAATTACAAAAAGAGGGGCATGACTTTTAGTCTGTGTTACTGCAGACCAGAGTAGCACAGTGTTCAATTGACACCAAACCTTCTGAAAATTTGAAGGACAGGGGGTGAGGTGGGAGGGTTGTATTTGAACCAAAGCTTGATTTAACTGACTCATAGATAAATGTATAATCATATACTTTTGCATCACAGTTTCTCTACAGTAGTAAGTAAAAATAACACACCCATCTCAGTGAATGTAACAGTAACATCGGAGATGTAATGCATGAGATACTGTTTTGTTTTTAAATGTACATTAATGCAATGCTCAGACAGAATTGGCTCTACACTTGAGCAGTAAGTTGTGTTGATGATAATACTTGTTACATGAAAATTAACTCTACATATTTCACAATCAGCACTCTAGCAATTTACTGAAGTTTAAGGTGGGGCTGGGAATGTTCCTGTCGGAGCTACACTTGAGTCATAGCATTGTGTAATTGTTATCATAGATTATCAATAGTCCTCTGTATAAATAATGTATTACAGAGAAGATGTACTGACGTATAACTAATATATGATGGTGAGATATAACTAATGTATAATAAGTAAGATGTACAGATGTATAACTGATGGATTATTGGTAATGTGTGATGTTGAGATGTAATTAATGTATTACAGATAAGATGTACAGATGTATAACTGATGGTTTATTGGTAATATATGATGTTGAGATGTAACTAATGTATTACAGAGAAGATGTACTGACGTATAACCAATATATGATGTTGAGATGTAACTAATGTATAACAAGTAAGATGTACAGATGTATAACTGATGTTTTATTGGTAGTATATAATGTTGAACTGTAACTAATGTATTACAGATAATATGTACAGATGTATAACTGATGGTTTATTGGTAATATATGATGTTGAACTGTAATTAATGTATTACAGATAAGATGTACTGATATATAACAGATAGTTTATTGGTTGTATTTGTTTGAGAAAATTAACTGTCAGGTACTGACTTGTAATTGTATTTTTACAGGTTATATATGATGCTTATCGACACTTAACAAGGATAACAACGTTAAACTTTGTAAGTATAATATATCTTTTTATGATTCTTCTCCAATCATGAAACTTGTTCATTCGTGATATAAGCACACTTGATTAACTTGTCACAACTGTAGGGTTTAACAACATTTAATGAGACATGCTAAGCATATGTGTTTTTTAAAGTATTAGGTTGTAAGGATAGAGTTTTGAGTATCCTGATATCTCAGAGTTATAGGCTTTTAACATAAACACACTTAATTAAGCACGTGAGTTTCTGAAGTATATCAGAACTTTAAGGATAGGGTTTTGAATATCCTGATATCTCAGAGTTATAGGCTTTTAACATAAACACACTTGATTAAGCACGTAAGTTTCTGAAGTATATCAGAACTTTAAGGATAGGGTTTTGAATATCCTGATATCTCAGAGTTATAGGCTTTCAACATAAACACACTTGATTAAGCACGTAAGTTTCTGAAGTATATCAGAACTTTAAGGATAGGGTTTTGAATATCCTGATATCTCAGAGTTATAGGCTTTTAACATAAACACACTTGATTAAGCACGTGAGTTTCTGAAGTATATCAGAACTTTAAGAATAGGGTTTTGAATATCCTGATATCTCAGAGTTATAGGCTTTTAACATAAACACTTGATTAAGCACGTAAGTTTCTGAAGTATATCAGAACTTTAAGGATAGAATTTTGAATGTTTTCAGATATGTCTGTTTTGTATAAAAAAGACTATTTTTGTTGTTAATAGTTTTAATCTTTCTATATTTTATTACATGGCTTTTATACAGCTGTAGAGTGAGCTTTCATTTACCTCTTTACAAGTGGGTCAAAGTGCATATGTAACAACCTTCTACAGTTTCATTCAAAATTTAATTCAGCAAATTTGTTTTCAAATTATGGTAGTAAACTTGACATCAAAACAGTTTAGAATTCAGATTTTTATATTATCTAACTTTTAATTTATTAATTTAGAAAGAAAATATTAAAAAAATATCAGTCTTCACTTACCTGTCACATGATGCATCTGTGCTCTGAATTTTCCCTCAAAAGATGTTATATCTTTCCTAATGTGCTTTCAAAAACACAAAGTACAGACAATTACAAGGATAAATCAAAAACTTGAACCTCAAACATTCTAGATTTACTGAGGTCTTCTTGTCTTTTTTTTAATACTCTTTGCTAATAGTCCTTACAAGACTGATGAACATGTTTATAACCAACAGAAAGAGCATTGTCTTTTGTATAGAAACCTTAGATAGCTATCGTTTAGACTTCTCACATAAATCTTTAGTTAACAGAAGTAGTTTGTTTTGGCAATTGTAGTTCTTTGCTTCAAGCACGTATAGAAATATTTTAACTTATTTATAGCTTAGTTAGAAAACCAGTTAACTTATAGTAGTTTGGGGATATCCTGTTTTAGTGCCTTATATAAGTTTTGTGTTCTAAAATGTATAGTTTAAAGCCCTGTGAATTTTTATTACATAGCTTACTGTGATAGTAAGTTATTATTATGCCACCATTGGATACTATTACAAGCATAATCTGAAAAATTATTCTACTTTTATCAGAGAAAAATAGAACAGTTTATTAGTTATTCTTATAAATATAGTACCAAATATATTTTTATTTATTCACAGAAATTTCATGACTGTAAATGTCTTATGCATGTATTGTTTGTTTTGTTTTGTTTTTATGACCTTAGTCCCAACTAGTTTGAGGTTGGCTAGTATTTTTTTAAGGCAAGAATTGTTACACTCAGGTGACTGGCCCAGTTCCTGACCATATAGGACGAGCATGTTTGGTGCTGGGAATTCAAACTTGCAACCCTCAGATTGCAAGTCGAGCACTCTAATCACCAGGCCATGTCAGGCCCATATGCATATACTTACTCACCAAAAAACTATGTATTTGTTATACACTAGACTTTTTTTGTATTCAGAAATTTTATAATCTGATGTATTTGTTGACATAACTGAAAAGGGACACCGAAGTGTTTTAATAGTTTTATAGGTGTGTGTGTTATCTAGTTCCACATTATCTAATTCTGGGATTATTTTTACACTATATATATATTTTGTCTTTATTCCTTTTAGGCAGTTCAACAAATATCTTGGCATCCAAGTGGAACCTTAGCTCTAGTAGCAAGTGAACTGGGACAACTTCAGGTACGATGTAAAGAAATGTAGATTCATTGATTCATATAGTTGTAACTAAACATAGGATCTCTCTTCATAACTTTGTGCTTCTGTAGTTAGGTAAACAGACCAGGATACAGCTTCATGCTGTATGCTTTGTCTTGGACAAACTACCTGGTGTGAGACCTGAATAGCATTTTGCAACTCTTTTGTTTCAGTTCATTAGATCGATAAGGGCAAACGCAAGTGTGCTGAAACATTGTTCAAGTCACAAGCTCTTCGGGTGTATTGGTTGTTGAAATGTCAACAAAATGGACCAACAACTGACAGTGAAATCCTTTAACCCTTTTGTAATGGTGTGATACATTTCACATCACCTCGACTGGGGAAGGACATTTATGCAACAATACATATGGTAACTCTCACAAAAAACCTGGTAGTATTTTGTTAAAGATGATAAGTATCTTGTACACTAAAATGTCATTATTTTAATTATGTCTTTCTAATAAAAATATGTTATTTATGTATTGTAGTTATTTGCTCTCAAACTCTGGATAGTTAACAGTATAAGGTGATTTTCATTAAGTATAAAAATACTTTTGTTCATCTTATAGTTTTCATATTTCATTTACATAACCTCTAGAACCTCTTAAATGAATATCAAAAGTTTTTTAAGGTAAATGTTTATATTTTGTTTCTCATTTTCTATACCATATCACTAACTCTTACCATTATCATCAACGTACAATGCAATGAAGTTATTAGAATTAGGAAATAGAAAAAGTACATTTTTTATAGAATGCTTTTAAAGATCTTCTTGGTTATATTCATAATTTTGGGTCTTTTTCTTTTCACATATAGTTAATTTTTAATGTTTTATTTTCCTTTCTTGTCCTTTACCATTTATTATTCATCTTGACACAAGTTAATGGTGCCCTCTGGCAGAGAAGTTCAACCCTATGGAAAATTTAAACTGTATCTCTAACCTGGGGTATCAAGAGCTAGACCAGGACCCGGGGTCAGTAATATCATCAGCCCCTTCTTTCATTCTATTCATTAACTTTTGCTGATTTTTCATAAAAGAACTTTAGATGACAAAACAGTAGCTATTTTAGCTCATTAACTCTCTCAATACGGACTCAGTCAACTTGACCGACCACGTGACCTTTTTGTACTCGTTTAAAGTCTTTATAGATTTAATACTTATAACTCTCAATATAGTGTGTGTATATCTTCATGAAATTTGGCAGTCTTTCAGTTAACATTACAAGTCTTTCACATAAAAAAAATCTTATTTTTTAGTGAAGTATTTTAAATGAAATAAAACAAAGATTTGTCTATGAATTCATTGAGTATTTGTTTTGAATAGTCCGTGTGCAAAGTAATTTTCATGTTAAAATTAAATACTTTTCTTCATCTTAAATTTCCTTTGTGTAATTCCTAAAACCTCCTAAATGCATTTCAACCGTTTTTTTTTTTCAATAAAACTTTATAGTTTATCTGTTATTTTCTTTACCCTATCTCAAAACAGGATCGGTCAATTCGACTGGCCTCGTAACCACCCAAAAAAATAAAAAATCGAAATAAACCTAAATTACCCTTTTTGTCTTTCCAGAATGACTTCAAATTATAACATGAAATGACAGTTGTTTATCCTAAGTGGGTTTAAACTCATAACAGTATGCATCTATATATAATTAAATTTGATTGACCTTTAAACCATGTCTAACTATTATTTGTGCCATTATAAGTTGTAAATCACTTGGGGAAAGTGCAGCTCACATTACACTTTCGAATTACATTACCCACAAACTATTCTGAGCATGCCTCATAAAATATTTGTATTACATTATTATTTATTTTACCTAATCTAACCTAAAGAGATCCCTATTTTTACATTTTAGTTACTTTTATAATAATAAATAAAGAATAAACGTGAAAAACAAGAAATAAAGTACTTATCCTTGCTTTTTTTTTTTCTCTGTTGACTGTCGATGACACTTAACCCAACTATTTTATACTAATAGTAGTAATGCACAAAATAATTTATATTAAATTAAATAATGCACCAAAGAACACAGAATAATAACATACAGAAAGCAGACAATTTTCTCTAACTATCACAATTTTTTTGGCTTTCTAGCTATTTGATAAGACCCATTACAAATTCATCCAAGCAAGTCATTTTCTTTCCCGTAGGAATGAAACTTGTAATAAAAGAGAAATTGACAATTCTCTGTTCAGAATCCAATGTAATATGACATTTGATAGATGAAAAACATGGCTTTCTTTTGGTTATAGATAATATAGAATTAAACGTAAGAGAGAACTATTAACAAATCCTGAAAGAGAGGATGTGACATGTAGGTGTGGCAAGAGGGGTCTGATTTTCTTTTTGATGGCTCTGTAACTAAACAAATTGAAAGCTATAAAGATTATCATTTGTCTGAGCAATGACGATTTTATCGTGAGTAATTTACGATAAATTTCGTAATTACTGGAGAGGGTGGTGGTGAATAAAATAGGGTAGATGGGATGCCTACAGAAAATTTGTCACCTTTCTCACACTAGGGGAAATTCAGGATTTTTTTTAAATATTGCATTATGAAATTAAGAACTTACAACTTATATACTATTAACATATGGATTATTAGCTACAATTGGTATACCATAAACAAAAAGTAGTTTAAGAACATTTAAGAACTAAAACCTCGTGACATGCACAGTAAATGATGCCTGGATAGATAGTAATAATGGAGTCCAGACCACTTGGACCCTTGTCATAAGTGGAATACCTTTTACCTGTAGTGCCAAACTGTGAGGCACACCTTCCTTGGGGGATACATAGAGTCTGTAGGGAGGCAAGCAATTATGTCTATAGGAGCATATAAGTTATTTATGTTTGTTTGTTTTATAGCAAAGCCACATTGGGTTATCTGCTTTATCCACTACGGGGAATTGACTTATCACTGTCCCACTAGGAAAGAAAGTATTTATGAAAGTACATATTGGAAGCTAAGGAAGCTTTAAACACTACTATACAAAGAATGGAACTTGTCTTACCCCAAGCTCAAGCCCATCTTTTACATTATATTGGAAAGTAAACTGAAACTATTTGCCTTATGCTATGCACCATTTTAAAACTTGTTTTACTTTTATATGAGAAGAAGGGAAAGACAACAAAATGCACATTTGCACTCCTTAATCACATTGAGTTTGATCATAGATTCTACACCACATATCACCCAAAGTGGGGAGGCTGGGTTGGAAATGTGAGAAGAGTAAGTATCCATCGGAAATACATTTTCAGTTTAGAAAAGTGTTAACTTCCAATACAATATCTTACCTCTTCTCAAAAAATAACGCTAGAATCCCACGTTGAACTGGTGAAAAAAAATGATCTTCCTTTAGGAAGCTCCCAAAGAGAGACCATGAGGTGTGGAACCAAAAAAGAAAATAGCATACCTCAGCAGCTCCACACCATTTCTGAGCTATAATCTTTGTTCTTTTATGACACTAACAGAAAAATATGATGAAATCCCATAATACGTATTACCTATTAACCCTTTCACAATGGGCTCGGTATTATATATGAGTCTGTATTGTAATACAAACGTTAAGTTTTTATTCTATAACTTTTAAGTCAGTAAGTGCATCTTCACAAAATTTGGTATACCTTTAGTAAACATTACTAGTCTTTTGAACACTATAAATCAAATTTTTAATGAAGTATTTTTGCTAAAGAGTTTTTGAATATATCAAATCTGTTTCATTACTACTCCGAGTGGAAGTGATTTTTATGTTAGGATTAAAAACTATTCTTCATCCCCAAAATTTCAAATTTCTTTTCAAAACTTCCTAAATACATTTCAAACATTTGTTTTCAGTAAAATTATATCTTATCAGTTACTTAATGATATACTTGAGTCTTCAGCCTGTAGACAAATACCGAAAGTATAATGAAAAAACAAGTTGTAAAATTAGAAATAAAAGGAGCAGCTGTGCTTTTTTTTCATAATTACTGGCCACAAATACCTATAGGGAATGTACATCCAGAGGATGGTATGAAGGAGGAATGCCATGGTGGGAAAAAGCAATCTGCCATATATAGATATATGACTATGGTGTAGTGCTACAATCAAAACCTGTGGCATCTGGAATTGTACATCAGGTCCACGATAGGAAGTGCTATACGCTATTGACACCACCCTACTCTCAGCTGAGTGGTATGATGCATCACTCAGCAGGACAGACCTCCATGGTCCATGACCACAGTGGCTAGGAACTGTTACATGGCAAGGACTCCCATACTCCACTAGAAGAAAGGAGGGGAAAATGTGTTGGAGAATCTGGAGGACTGCATCATTTGAGTCATTGCAATGAGTGATCACGATATCCTATTTTGAAAAGCAGAGCTACCATGTTGACAGAGTCAATCAACCAACACTTGGCAGAATCTGAAATTGTATATTAGGTCCATGGTAGCAAGAGTCTCAACACCATGGAGCATCAGAGATGGGCAGCAATCCTGTCTGCTTTACTCATGTGTGTCCACGAATGTACAGTCTGGGATGAACATATTTATGAAGCAAAATATCACTAGAGAGAACTAATAGTGGTCCTATGGAACACCCCATCTCTACAGTGTGTGTAACCTAATCATGCAACATAATTGTTTCAGCATAGATGACAACTGAATGGAGACACACAACCAACATATGGCAGCATCTGGAATTTTACCCAAGGTCCAAGGTAGCAAGAGCTACCACATAACTGACATCGAGCATGGTCACAGGATGGACAGCACAGATTTTCAAAAAAAAAATTATACCTGGTCAGGCACCACTTGTCACAGAGTGGGATCCACAATACACTAGCAAAAAGGTCCTTGTAAATAAAGAAATAACAATACATAGTACAGACCAGTCATAATGACACTACAGTATGTAAAATGGTGACTGGAAAATCCACCAAACAAGAAACAGCCACTTGATGTATATAATGTGAAACAAAGGAATGAGGTGTAGTCCATATACTGGCCCCGATGATAACCTCCAAAGGAAACGGGCAGCCAGGGGCCTGGTGAGGTGATGGATTTGATAAGAAGATACCCTAAAAAGGTGACACACCTCATGCAAAATACACCAGCCTAATTAACTGGTGAATCTAACTTGTAAGAGTAATTGGAGAGAGGACTTGGGTGATGGAAGGATTCCATGGAATAAACAAATGGTTACATGAACCACAGAAGGGAGCAGTGAGAGTGAGATACCATCGTAGTGTCTAGACTAAACACAAGAAGTGGTCAGACTCAGAATGGTCATAAATGTTGGAAATTGAGGATAATGAAATGGGAGATACAAGAGGAATTACCCTCACTAGCAGCAGAAGTAACAGCATAAGGTAAGCATCAATTGCAAATATCTCAGATTGCTGCTGAACACAAGCCGATAATATGAGGAATACGGATTTGAAGGAAAGGTGATACAGGGAATACAAAGACAAAGGTTCGAATGGAGGATGAATAAGAGAATAAAGAACAACATTGAGTTTCCAATCTGAGAGAGAAACAGGGCAGGGAGAATGGGAAAGGGAAAATGAATGAAATAACAAAGACAATACAGGAGATTGGAAGACAGAGGAAAACTCAGTAAATCTGAATGTGCAAGATAGTGCAGTTTGATAGCCAGCAGTCGAGAAAAAATGACAGTCCCCTATCGAAGAGCCAAGTGAAAATGCAGTCAGTTGTGGTAAGGAAAGTTGTAAAGGACAATATCCTTGGTGGAGTGACCAGCAGCAGAAAGTATACCATTTACTCTGATAAACTGCCAAGGAGGACGAACATACAGGATGGGCAATCAATGAGGCAACACTCTTGGAAAATCTGGACTGTCTGGCAAGCGCGAGGATGGGAATGGATGGATAATGCATGCCTGATTAAGGCTGTTGAAGGAGCATGGAAGACAATGGCAAAGGAAGGGGAGGAGACACCAAAAGCATGAGCACAAGTGGAAACCACATTAAAGCAGGCCAAAACAAAGCCACTAGGACAACACAACATGGAGGGGTCTGAATCAATGAAAGGACCCTAAGAAGAAGATGAATAGGAGGATATGCATACAGATTTGACTGAGAGCATCTACAGCTTCTGCCAAAGGATGAGGTATGGGAGACCAAAAATGGGGAAGTTGTGCATTGAAATGTATGGCAAAAGCATCTATATCCACAAATCCCCAAGAGCACACAACTCCTGAAAGACTTGCAGATCTAAAAATCACTCTGTTGAGAGAATCCTGTCAGGCTGAGATAATTGATCCACGACCACATTCAGGGAACCCCGAATATGACATGCTAACAATCTGATGTGATGACTGTGGGCACAGTAGTGGAGATTCAACATTCAGAAACAAAGATCTCGTGACTGGATACCCCCTTGCCTGGTGACATAAGATACTACCATCACCGAACGCCCCCAAAAATCCAACAAGAAGTGAAGCAGAGCACAGTAAATTGCTAGCAACTCCAATATGTTCATGATGTTAGAAAAACACGTAGTTTCAAAAAGTCTGGCTATAAATGAATAAAAACCCTATAACCCAAGTGCTTTTGAAAGGTGGACCTTTCTTTTTCAAGGGGAAACTGGGATGTGTTGATATGTAGAGACAATTCAGCCAGTGTCCAAAGACTCAAAACCACTTGTGCATTGAGATATGCACACCAATCTGAAAGGGAAGCATTTGTGAAAAAGATAACAATCTGGTTGAAGAGCTGGAAGAGGAATTTGAATGGTAGTATTGGTTTGATCCAACCATCTAGCAAAGTTGCCCTGTAGTTGGGGGAACAAGATTATTGGAGCATCTGAAGGATCTTAAATGAGGCTCAATTGGTTGAGTAATACCCACTGAAGGTGATACATGTGGGCACAACCAAGGGGAATGAGGTCTTTGAGAGAAGCCCACATCCAAAAACGAGATAGGGTCTTTCATGCAGTAGGAGAGGGAGAGGATGAGAGACTGCAAAAGAGACGTTCCATATCCTGTAAACAAAGGGGAGAAAGTTTGGCCTGGCTGATGAGGGAATTGAAAAACATATCTAGATGAATCAGATATTGTGTGGGTGTGAGAAACGACTTTTCCACCTTGATGAGCCAACCCACTCTGGAATCCTCTCGAATAAGAAACTGAGTATGAACAGCAGATTCAACCTAAGAGGAATCCAAAAGTAGTCAGCCCTCTATGTAATGGTGGAAACGAAGGACTCTGTCATGAAGCAGTCAAGTGAACGAGCTGACTACTCAGCAGAAGTCGTAAGGAGCCAAAGCCAGACCAAATTGTAGGGTCCAAAACTGATAATCACGCCCCTGATAAACAAAACAGAAAAAATGCCAGGATGCCCAGGTAATGGGAATGTGTAAATAGGCATTCAATACATCGACCTTCCTCATCCACAATCCAGGAGTAAAAAACTCACCAAAGGGTCAAGTAAGACTCCTGAAGCAAAGGGAAATTTCTGAGGAAATTTCATCCATTGCTTCTGTGAATTTAAATAGAATAAAACAGTATTAACCAAAGTTATATTAGAAACTAGAAAGTTAAAGAGACAGAAGAGAGATAGAAAG
>NW_013668309.1:30713-36760 GCF_000517525.1 Limulus polyphemus
AATTTTCATGTTAAAATTAAAAATACTTTTCCTCATCTCAAAAATCTCAAATTTCCTTTGTATAATCCCTAAAACCTCCTAAATGCATTTCAAACGTTTTTCTCGGTAAAACTTTATAGTTTATCTGTTATTTTCTCAACCCTACTCAAAATTGTATTGGTTAATTCGACCGACCTCGTAAACCACCAAAAAAAAAATCTAAATAAACCTAAATTACCCTTTTTTCTTTCTAGAATGACTTCAAATTGTAACATGAAACAACATTCGTTTACCCTAAGTAGCTCTAAGTTCGTAACAATATACATCTATTTATAATTAAATTTTATTGTTTTATTGCCCTTTGAACCATGTTTTACTACTGTCTGCACCATTATAAGTTGTAAATCACTCAGAAAATGTACGGGTCATGTTATGCTATCAAGTTACATTACCCACAAGCTGCTTGCATGCGTGCCTCATGAACCATTTTAACTATATTATTACTTATTTTACTTAATCCAGTCATAAATAACTTAAAAAGATCCATATTTTTAGATTTTAGTTACTTTTATAATAATAAATTAACAATAAACATGAAATACAAGAAATAAAGTATTTACCCAATCTTTTTTTTCATGCTGTCAGTTGTCGAGGACAGTTAAACCTAATTTTTTATAGTAATGATAGTAATGCACTTAATAATTTTTATTTAATTAAATAATGCACCAAAAATAAAGATTAATGACATACAAAAAGTAGACAAGCTACCTCACCTCTCAAAATTTTTCTGTCTTTTTAACTATGTGACAAGAGCTGTTACAAATTCATCCAAGCTAGTCGTTAACTTTCTCACGGTAACGAATCTTGTACTGTGAGTGAAATTGATGATATTATGTTGAGAGCACAATGTTATACAATACATCATTTGATAGATGAAAACCTTGACTTTCTGTTGGTTATAAGTAATATATAATGAAACGTAAGAGAGAACTATCAACGAATTGTGAAAGAGAGGATGTGGCAGGAGGAGTCTGATTTTCTAATTGATAGCTCTGTAACCAAACAAAATTGAAGGCTATAAAAATTATGGTTTGTCTGAGCAATAACGATTTTATAGAGAGTAAGTTACGCTTAATTTTGTACTTTTTCGAGGGGTGGTGGATAAAATAGGGATGATGACATGCTAAGAGAAAATGTGTCACGTGGGTCACATTAGTGGAAATTCAGGATTTTTTTTAATATTGCCTTGTAGAATTAAGATTATTAAAATATGGATTATTGGCTAAGATTTTATGCTATTCTAATTGGTATAACATAAACAAAAAGTAGTTGAATAAAATTTTGATTGTAAGACACTAAAGCAATATCCCACTGCTGGACCCCTCAACAGACCCAGGGCACCGGAGCAGCTGCCCCTCTTGCCCTCCCCTCTCATCAGCCCTGTCTCTAACTATAACATATTTAGGTAAGAAACAACAGTATGTGCTATAATCAATCAAGCAGCCAACAATACTACAGGCATTTACATGTACTTCGTGATGAAAACTTCGTACCAGTTTCAAAATAACTGTTGTTGGATTATAGTGTCAAATGAGCTCTTTATAATGACTATATGTGTGTGTATGTAACCTCTACATGTAAGCTATAAATCAAACAAATCTATTGAAGGTGGGCGTGGCACCAGTCAGGGGTTGACAAAATTTATTCCTTGTATCAACTGCATTCATCCAGAGAACTTTGAAATTTACTTGTCAATAGGATAAGTAAGCATCTTATTGTCTAGACATATCTACACAACTGCCAAAATAGAGAATTTTCATAGCTCTTGGGCCATGTGACAATACATGTAAAGTTTTAAGTAGTTTTTTAAAGGTTTCTTTTGGAATAAAATACTTAAAACTTAGATAACATAAAACTGCAAATCATAACATACATTATAATGTTCATTTCATTGATATACATTGATAATAAAGGTGTTTAATTAAATTTTGAATGTATCACAGTGACTTTTGCAGAAAAGTGTTTAAAGGGGTTAAAGGACACATTTTCATGTTAAAGTAATGTTTTTAAGCCATGTGAATTTGTCGAAAATTCTTCTCAATGAGATTAGGCTGTATATCAGCATACTATATTAATTAAAATGATTATTTGGCTAATTTTTCATTCAATTAAAAACTTTTTAAAAATAGAAGATTGATACTCTAATATCAAATGCATGAATTTTGTCTTAAGGATGTTCAAAGTAAGAAAAATAAAAGTTATTGTTTTAACACCTAAAGAAACCTTTTTGTTAGTTTTCAAAAGCATAGATTCCAAAAGAACTATTTAAATCATACTGTGTTCTAAATTTGAGAATATGTAAGTTGTCAGTTAAAACAAATACGCCAACTGTTTTTTTAAATAAGAAAAATATACTTAATTCTCTAGACTTGAAAATCAGTCTCATAACAGAGCTGTTGCAGTCTAAAATTCAGACAATTTACGTACTTACTTACTAACCGACAGTAGAAAGTATGTTTTTTGAACACTTTAAGATACCAAGTAGTTTATTTTGAATTATTGTATAGCACAGCATTTCCCAAACTTTTTTCACCCATACCTCCCCATTAATGTATATGGTTTCTTGCATGCCATCCTTCTTTTTTTTATAAATGAGTGAAAAAGTGAGTTGAGTGACGTGATATGATACATAGATACATATTAAAATACTATATGTATTGTAGTAATTACTTATTATTTTTATTAATAACAAATGTATTAAAATGCTTAATTTTACATTATTGCACTTTTGACTCAATCTAAGTTGCTTGTGCTCCCCAAGAGAGTTTATAATACCTTTTTCTTACAGTTACAATTTAGGCTGATTCCGAATAACAATGTAGGGCTTTTGAAAGTGTTGGAAAATAACTTGTATTATTATAATAATAATAAATATTTTACACATACAAATTTTGAATGGAATTTGAGAAACCCTGATATAGCAGATATTATTTTAACTTGTAATAGTTTGATATTTTTGTTTCAGTGTTTTGATGCAACCCTATGCCCTGGTTGGCAACCCCTACTTTGAGAAACCCTGATATAGCAGATATTATTTTAACTTTTAATAGTTTGATTTTTTTGTTTCAGTGTTTTGATGCAGCTCTATGCTGTATAAAACTAGAGCTTGTTGGAGAAGAGGCAGAATCAACTAAAATCTTAGAAATGTCAAATTTCTTCAGGTAACTTATGTTATTTTGGTTTTTCTAAAAACTAGTTAGATCTTGTAAGTATTTTTACTTTTCAGTTATCTGATGAACATAATAAATTAGGAATTGATAAATCAAGTGTTGCTTTTACTACTAAAATGTTAGAAGTGGTGTCATTAACTTCCTTTTTTTTATATTTATTACATGATGATTTTAGGCAGAGGAGTAACTTAACATTTATAGCATGGCAATCCTGTGGTGGAGTAGAATTGAGTAAACAAACCAAGTCAGCCATCAGTACTGTAGTGGCATTATTTGAAAGGTATGTTATTAATGTTTTTTGTACACACACACATATATGTGTGTGTGTGTATGTATATATAAAGTTATGTTTCCTTACAGATAGTAAATAAATACTTATGTGAACTAGTTTTTAAATAGTCTTACTACTTTATAACAAAGGAGTTATATTACAAGTGTCATTGTTAGTGTCCATTACACCACCTGAAATACAACACCAAAACCTTAGTTGAAACAAACATGGACTTTTATTTAAACATGACCTGTTGCTCATTACTAGTGTCCATTAGACCACTTGAGCTACAACATCTAAAGGTTTAGATGAATAAGACATGACCTTTCCCTCATTACCAGTATCCATTAGACAACTTGTGCTACAATACCTGAAGCTTTAATTGAATAAGGCATGGCCTTTTGCTCTTTATTTCTGAAGCCTTAGTTGGAACAGTCATGGCCTTTTGCTCGTAACCAATCTCCATAAGACTACCAGAGCCTTAACACCCAAAGCTTTGGTTGGAACAGACATAGCCTTTTGCTTATTAGACCACCTGAGCTACAACACTTAAAGCTGTAATTGAAACAATCATGACCTTTTGCTTGTTACCAGTGTCCATTAGACCACCTGAGCCACAACAGCTACAGCTTTAGTTGAAACATTAAATTTTTTGAGCCATTTGGAGCATCAATTTGTATAAAACATAATAGCTTTATTAAAAATTAGCATGCAATCAATAGTTACTGTTCACTGCATTGAGTCCAGTTTAATTAAAATGGAATATTTTAAAAATGTATTGACTGGTTTGATCTAGAATCCAGTTACTTAAACTTGGAATTGGTCCAGTTTAATTAAAATGGCGTACTTTAAAAATGTATTGACTGGTTTGATCTAGAATCCAGTTACTTAAACTTGGAATTGTTCCAGTTTAATTAAAATGGCATACTTTAAAAATGTATGGACTGGTTTGATCTAGAATCCAGTTACTTAAACTTAGAATTGGTTGATTTGTTATTTAAAAGACTTATATAACACAAATTGTTTTATTTACTGTATTGTTCTGTTTTCAGGGGCCCACTAACAATTATTAAATTTCCTTTGGGAGTTTTAAATGTGGGGAAGTTGACATCGTTTGAACTAATTACACAGTATTTGAAGTGCAAACAAGTGGATGAGGTAAAGATTTCCATGACTATATTCAGTATTTATAATAGATTATACGTAATAAGTAATGATTAAATACATAATCAGTAACTAGTAAATTATAGGTAAGTTTGATTAAATAATACATGATAATAATTCTAGTTGATGTTAACTCTAATTTACTGATTATATATCAATAAGTAAGAACTTGAGTATATGATGAGTAATATCTTTTGTCAATTAATTACACTGGCCAATCATACTTAGTTGAGCTAGATGTTTATAACCAATAGGAAGAGCACATTTTAAATATGATCTCCCAGTAGTTATTTCAAAATTGATGCAAAGAATTCCAGAAAAACTAGTCAAATCCCTATAAAAATTGTTTCTGCTTTTGTCCTTGCTAGCACTTTAACATTGTTTTCCCCCTAGAAATATGAGGTAGATAGACAGTTAAATTGTATTTAGGTTTTGGTTTTATATTTTAGTTAATTATTTGTTATTTATGTTTTAAGATGCATATTTGAAAGATATAATAATTTTTTTAATATAACCCGACTCTTCCTCAGTTCACGAGGGTTAGTGTAGTAAAGCTAATGTATCTCTGTTGACAATACCGTAGTATTGGCTGAGGACGGCCATTGACATGTGCCATGATAAATAATATCAATGATATAGGACAGGAAAGGAAAATAAAACATTAAAAATAAACTCTATGTGAAAAATGTTAAGAATATAACCAAAAAAAAGATCTTTTAAGATTATTTGATGGCAAATGGAAAGGTATGTACGTTTTTCCTATATCTTACTTTTAAAGGTTTCATTGTACTATATGCTGATGATAATAGTTACAATTAGTAATATGGTAGAGAAAGTAACAAATAAAATATAAACATTTATCTTCTGATATTCATTTAGGAGGTTCTAGGGGCTGTGCAAATGAAATTTGAAAACCATAAGATGGAAAAATATTTTTATACTTAACATGAAAATCACTTTGCATTTGGACTATTCAGAGTCTGAGTGCAAATAACTACAATAAATAAATGATGAATTATTTTGAAAAATACTTGACAAAAATAATATTATTCTTGATGTACAAAATACTTTTAATCTTTAACAAAATCTTACCAATTTTTATGAAGATACATTACAAAAACTCAGAGTTATCATAGATATTGTTGAACTGTTTGGCATTCTCCATATGAGCTATGCCAAATGGACTTACCCGTAACCATATGGTTAACATGTATTTGTTTCATTATAGTGTTTGGCCTTTAATACCTTATATATATTCACATAGTAGTTTATCTCTTAGCAGATTCAAATCTGGAGTTAGTCGCAAATCAGTGTGTGCTCTAATAACTTGTTTTAAGGAAAACGAAGTTTGATAATAAACAAAATTATGACACTTATGATATACAACATTGTTTATTGCAAAA
>NW_013668309.1:37760-49638 GCF_000517525.1 Limulus polyphemus
TTCTATCAGATTCCATCTTCAGTATACTAAAGCAGAATAAAATGAATTTACATCAACCTATACTATCAAATTTCTCTATCCTCTGCAAGTCTGACCTGGAATTATTGATCAAAGAAACCTTCCACATCAAACAGCACTCTCCAACACTGAACAACATATTGTTGATATGTTCGTATTACTGATTTTACCTTTTTTTTTCTTTTTCTTGCTGTAGTTTCTCCCCATGATTACTGTTTATTGTTTTATTTGTTTAATTATCGTTATATTTAGCAATTGTACTTTGACAATGTATAAAGACTTATGTAAATTCATTTTATTCTACTTTAGATACTGAAGATGGAATCTGATAGAATTTCGAAACGTTTATCCATGTCCCCTTTTTGTCAATAAACAATGTTGTATATTATAAGTGTCGTAATTTTGTTTATTATAACTTGTTTTGCTTCACCTGATGCTCTTAGTCTGAATATATATGTTTTTTTGTAATTTCAACCAACCTGAGATGTTTGTTGCCTCTTCTGTCCCATCTAAAACACTTTTTATGTCTTTCTCTAGTCCACCATAAACAATAGGATAGTGTTCTTTAAGGTATAGATTTCAGAGCTACCATTACCTCTAAGCCTATGTTTGTTGCAATATTTGTCCTCTCTCATACATTTTCTCTTTCCTCAGGCTTAGTGTTTGCTGTAGCTATAGCCACATCTGTAAATTTACTTTTATTTATTATTAACAATGTTGATTGACCTAAAATCCTGTAGAAGCTGCACCAATTTGTAATAAGCACTATCATGAGACAGTACTGTGCTACATATACTATTTATTTAATACTAAGATTATGCAGTCAGTGGCATTATCATACAGATCATGAACTTGAGGAGGTTTAAGTGAAATAAACAATTGAGACTGAGACCTTTGGATACTGTAACAATACACATTAATTCCTTGATTATTACACTACTAAGTGTCATTATTATTAACTCATCACTTATTATTTTGTAACATAAAACATTCAACGATGTCAACAAGTTTTTAAGTTCAGTATTATATTGAAATAACAGTTTCAAAGATGAAAAAGGAACTTGTTATAAAGGCACGGTTTGACAGGGCTACACTTGGCTGACTGGCCGGTAAGCTTTTAGGCAGATTAGATAGATAGATTTGATTTTCAATTGGATGATGTATCTTACATTATAAGTTGGTCAACTAGTATCATGCAAATGACTTTGTTCATTCTTACCTACTGATGTCCAAGATATGAAATCTGATACATTACAAACTGTTTTAAGTCTCGTGATTCTCCTTTTATATATCGATCCTTGTATGCTGCAATTCTTGGAATCGACTTAAGCAACGTTCTCTGTTCCGAAAAAATTATGCAACAGAAAACTAATTTTTTATGTGCTAACACTAAATGAAAGTATAGTCCAATTATAAACATTCTGCCTGATGTAGCATTGCTTATGTGCTTTTAATTAAGTCTACTTACTAACTTCAAGCATTACTTTAAAGTTATTTAAATTATTTTCACTTTTAAACCTTCCCTATCTTGATTCAAGGGTTTTCGTAGCAACCAGTTAATAATGCAGCTCAAACATCTCAGGCACAATTCCCCTTGTCTGTTCCAGTCTAAGCTCAATAACAGACAAACAGCCTGTAAGGAATAGTTATAATGGTTAAAAGATCAAAGATTTCATAACAAACGTCCACAATAAACTTTGTAAATAAACTTATTATTTGTTGGAAACCAGTAACAAAACATCTGGTAGTCTAGAAAGAAAAAAAAAGATAGTATCTTACCAATGTTTTCTTTCTTGTGAACAAAACTTAGGAAAGAAGTAATCAATCTTTTATTACAAAGTATTAACAACTTTATTGAATATTCATATGTTAATGAAAAAAATGTAACACAACATAAGGTTTAATCATAAGTGTAAAAGTGAAAATAATTTCACTAGACAATCATGCATTAATAGAAAGATGGCAATAGTTCTTGTTGTGTCTGAGATATTTAAATTGTGTTGTTAACTGGTTATTATGGAACTTGATTCAAGACATGAAAGGTGTGTTGTGTCAGATGTTTAAATTGCATTGTTAACTGGTTACTATGGGAACTTGAGTCAAGACATGGAAGGTATGTTGTGTCAGATGTCTAAATTGTATTGTTAACTGGTTACTATGGGAACTTGATTCAAGACATGGAAGGTGTGTTGTGTCAGATGTTTAAATTGTATTGTTAACTGGTTACTATGGGAACTTGAGTCAAGACATGGAAGGTATGTTGTGTCAGATGTTTAAATTGTATTGTTATCTGGTTACTATGGAAACCATTGAATCAGAATATGGAATATATGTTCTGCCTTGAATTGTTTTTTACAATTGAATTAGAAACTTGAAAATTCTATTCTCTTTCAAAAGTAATTCCTTTTAATAATCATAAAAATAAAGTTACTGCGCACTTGATAATATTGATGCTGGGATTTTTATCAAGCATTCTCAACTGTTGCCACGAATAAAACACTTTTTTATATATCTCCACAATATTGTATAAAATACATTTGTAAGAAACAGTTTGTATGATGTGTGTGTGAAAATGTCCTAACTAAAAGTTTGTTATTTTTTGGTAGTAATAAGGAAGAGTATCAAGAATTTACGTTTATTCAAATTTGTGTAGTTCAACTAGAAGCAGCTCTTGGGAGTTTTTATGGTCCAAATGAGCCACTTCCAGAAGTCGTAATCTTGGAATATCGGGACCAAGTAGGACATCTTGCTCGTCGATTCTTTCATCATCTTCTCAGGTGAGTTCTTTCTGTGAACTGTAAATATTCTACAAGTCCCAAAGAGGGAGAAAACAGTTACTTTTTTCTTTTCTTATAGTATTTAAGATACAGTCTTAATGTAATCCTCACCCTGTTTTGTATATCAAATTCACCGAAGCTACACATGTGGGGGCATTATAATGTGATGGCCAATCCCACTGTTTGTTGGTAAAAGAGTAGACCAAGAACTGGTGGTGTGTGGTGATGATTAGCTGCCTTCCCTCTAGTCTTTCACTGCTAAATTGGTTAGGGCTAGTGCATATAGCCATCGTGTAGCTTTGTGCAAAATTCAAACCAAAGCTACACATCATGCAATTCATGCTTTGGTTGTGTGATACAATGTGTCAGTGTGATCTCTCACCCTATTTTGTAAATAAAATTTATTCAAGCTATTTAGCAAACTGAAATACCCAAGCTTCTCAACAAGTAACCCTAACTAAAAACCCAAGCCATTGTAATGTCACACAGGTTAAATGATCAAACAACACAGCTGTCACAAGTGTCACCCAAATAGCTCCAAGTTAAAACCATGATGATTGGCTAATTTAATAATTTTGAGTTCAGGCAGTTTTATGAAATTCAGTCCAGAAAATACAAACATAGACTCAATTTTTATAAAATCAGATCAATTTAAAAAGAACTTTTAGCACCTCCACTGGGGGGCTTAGATCAAAGGAATGAATTGCATGGAATCCTGCCTAATTCAGTAAAGTTCACAAGTATGTGAAATACAACTTAATGTTTTCATCATCATTTCTCCAGGTGTTTCATTTCACAAGTATTTGATCCTTTAATTTTTTCCAGTAGTGAATCAGTTCAAAGTTCAGTGAACATGATCTGCCTCTCATCATCTGTAATTACAGTAGTGAATCAGTTCAAAGTTCAGTGAACATGATCTGCCTCTCATCATCTGTAATTACAGTAGTGAATCAGTTCAAAGTTCGGTGAACATGATCTGCCTCTCATCATCTGTAATTACAGTAGTGAATCAGTTCAAAGTTCAGTGAACATGATCAACCTCTCATCATCTGCAATTAAGTGTACAAGTGAAGAATTATCAGTGAAGAAATTTATGAAGTTTTGTTTTTCTTTTTTATAGATATCAGCGTTTTGAGAAAGCTTTTCTATTGGCTGTTGATTTAGACTGTCAAGATTTGTTCTTGGTAAGGTTTAAATTGAAATCTTAGTTACAAATAACTTATTAGTCATTAAGACATTCATAGAATGGAGTGGAAAAAGAAATGTCTTAAATTGTTACTATAAAAAAATATACTAACATTTGCTCATACCAGGTAATTTTAAAAGTTTATGTATCATGGCAAGAAGAGAAACCTGTTAATAAAATAGTATTTATATTCAGAACAAAATGTTTGGTATTCCTTTTTATTTTGCAGTTTCCAAGAAGTTAATTTTTTAAATAATTTCAATGTTTATCTATTAATTCAACAATATATTTTATACCTGATAAATATATATTGTTGCATATTTGATTAATGTTTGTATTTTATGTATAAACATTAGTAATCTTTAAAAGGAATTTTAATATTATTTCTCTACATATTCTTTGTTTCCTACTGCTAATACTACTTTATTGTAGTATTAGAAATTATGATTCATTTCTGACTTCTTTAAAAAACAAGGATCTGATACTTAATATAATCATTTCAAATTATAAAGAAAGTTGTTAAAAGTTGTCTCTTCTTGAAATGAAACCATCAGCTTTGATTTGCAGGTTGAGGTAAAGAAAATTAACCATCACGATGTTCAACTAATAATCACTTCAAAAGTTCTGATATGGTACTTCCGTCCACTCACAAGATCAGGTATTCTCGTCCATTGCTGCCCTTTATATGAAAATTTGTTCTTTACGTACACCATAAAGCATCTGCTTCCCCTATTAGAATCAAATGATTCCAACATGTCTCTCATGTAAATCATCATGCATCACTTCTCCACCAATAGGAGCGTGACATATGTGACTCCTTCTATATGCCTCTACCGAACTATCACTTCTCATTTGGCAGCACTTGTCCTTGGACGTGTTCCTTTTTGTTTGTTTAAAGTCTCATGTTCATCATTCATATACTCATGATCTGTTCTTCATTTATTTTCACTTCTAGTTTCTATTAAGACTGTGGATTAACTTCACTTTAATCCCAGTATATTATAGTCACATTGTTATTTATACTTTCGATTATTGGTTGACTCTTCCTCATTATGAACTCTGAAGTTCATGTTACCACTTCTGGGGTCACACATGCAACTAGCACTGTGTCTCAGGCCTCAGGTGACCTGGCAGGAGATTTATCCACATTTATTCCCCAGGAGATTGAACATTACGTGGGTCAACCTCTGTCTCTGGACCTCACCCCACATCCTCCCGAACTTGGATTGCCTATTTCCACCTCCTGATTTTGCCATGTACCACCTGATGAGTCAGTTAGCCTAATACGGTCTTTTTGCATTTCATTTGTCAGGTATGTAACATTTTATCCCTTTCCACTATTTCCTATGAACCTCATCTTTCCTTACTACATAACAAATCTTCCCATTCCTATTTGGTTTCCCCCCTCCCTAGATATTCGGGTACATGCTGACCAACTTGCCTCACAATTAAGTGATGGGATTAGCATGCCTTGCACTCCCCCACACGTCTTCTGATCAGTTTGCTTTTGCATATCATCATGGAGACTGTCCTTCCCTTCTCTGGACCAACCTATTGTTAGGTTCCATTTTGCCAGTTTGGGATGCAGACCTCAAATCTCCTGTAAGTCTGGCCCATGCCCAATTTTTCCCACCTTTGTCCTACCTTCACAACTCTTTTATGGTATCTCTCTACCATCCTCTGAGGCTCTCTACCAAACTCCTGAGGGATTTTCTGGGGACATCCTCTCCCTTCTTTCCTCCACATTGGCTAATTTATAGTCTTCAGCTCTAGCTTTACATGAGTGATTTCTCTGTTGTTGGTTGTGATGCGACCTTAACTCGCATTTGTTTACAATCATCTTATCTTTGGGTTTTATGTATGACCCCATTTCTGTAGTGATTCATCTTTCACACGATCCTTGAGTCTTTGGAATCCTGAGTAGCATCAGTACAACAACAGTCTATCTTTTGCAACCTTGTTGCCCGTTGGTCTCAGTCGGAGCCCCATATGGCACCTTTTACTGTTTCCCATTCCTCCCCTTCCCTGTTTCTTCTTCTCGGGGTGCCTCATCTCATTGTTTTCTTTGATGACGCTAGTCATGTCACCAACAATATTGATGACTACCCAGTGGGAGCTCGGCTTGCTAATTTTCTTCACCATTGACGTCCGTTTGTCAAGGATCATTGGGTTTTATTGGAAGGATTCATGATTCCTTTTTTCCCCACCTTCACTGTCTCCTATACCCATTTCCTTCCCTCCACCTTGAGATCCCATGACCAGCCAGCATCTGTCAAAGGCAGTTCAGGAACTACTATCTCGGCAGGCCATCAAATCTGTTCTATATCTTTCATCAGGTTTTTATTCCAGCCCCTTTGTTGTCCCCAGGTAAACCAGGGAGGCCTGTCATCAGTTTGTCCTGACTCATTTGCTTCATTTAACTGCCCTGTTTTACCATGAAGTCATTTCTTACCCTATGGTGGGCATTTTCTCTGGCCTTATGGATGACCATATCTCCACATCCCTATATCACCATAAGGTTATCTGTATCTTTGGTTCATCCATCACGGTGTGATTTATCAATTTCATGCCCTACCCTTCAGGTTTGCTTCAGGTGGGCTGGTTAATCAAATTGGATAAGTCCTTCCTCCGAAATACCCAATATCTCGTCTACTCGGTTGTCTTTTTTTGACACTCATCTTGGTAGGGCCCAACCTTCTCCTCTATGACTTCATTACATGGAACTGTTAGTTCACCATGCCCTTTCAGCTCCCTCACTTTCTGCTTGTGAGGTTCTGTCACTTTTTGGGGTGTGGTCTTCAATGACATCACTGGGCCCCCTCGGTCGTGTGCATTTGCAATCCCTTCAGGAGGCTTAGGGTTGTTGGTCTGTAAACAAAAGATCTTTGCATATCAACATCCTTGAGCTTCTTGCTGTCCATCGGGCTTTGAATCACTTCCTTCCTCTCACCAGAAATTGTCTGGTGATGATTCATTACGACAATTCTACATTGGTAGCATATATCATTCACCTAGGGGGCACCAAGTTGAGATCTCTTTGTTATCAAATGTTGGATCTACTATATTGGGCCCACACGAACCACATTCATCTCATTGCGTATCATATTCCAGGTGCTTTCAATCTTCTAGTGGATTGTATTTCCTGCCCCAACCAAATATATCTGATGGAGTGGTCTTTCGATCGCCTCTTTTTCCGGTGGCTTTGCAATCGATGGGGTTTTCCTCATGTAAATGCATTTGCCACATACCTCAATCTCAAGTTACCCCTCTTTTGATTGGCTTATTCCTCCTTGTCTTCTTCCTTTCGGAATTTGTTCCAGGTGACTTCTCGTCAGATTCAACACCTCACCTTTTCTCTCACAACTCATCTTCGTCATCTGTTGGAGTTAATTCTACAGTCAGGCATGTCGACTACACCTAATACGTTTGCTGTTTCTTCTTTGTCAGATTTTCGTTTTCCACCTGTGGCCATTCTTCAAGCTTCAGTGTGACTTTAACTGGGTAAGTTTATATTCATACTTTTCTTTTCCTTTCAGGGTCCCTTGCTTCATTTACTCATTATATGGATCCTGTTCTGTGGCGAGTGGTGCCTGACCATGTATTCTTCAACTTGAAATTCGCACTGTATAGCCAGGTTGACTCACGTTTTATCTTCCATGGCTTTGCAATACTCACTGTTCAGATGGGGTGAATAACTTCACAATGTAATTGCTTCATAAACTTGCCTGTTTCGGACCATACCACTCATGGACTGCATGGGTAAAGCAGAAGGGGATAGCTCCCCTTCCCTGCTTTGTATTGAATAAAGTGGTATGGTCTGCTTTTCAAAATAGGGTTTCATAGTCACCCATTACACTGTGTCAGTTAATGATGTTTTTCTGGACTCTCCACCGCATTCTTAGCCCACTTTCTTCTAGTGGAGTATGGGAGTCCTTACCACTTTCCAGTTCCAAGCCACTGGCATGCTCAACTGTGGAGTCATCTTTCTGAATGGGTTCCACACAAAGATGGCAATAAACATTCAGTGCAGAGTAGTGTGGTGGTGTTTTGTGGGTGTAGATGGCGTGCTATCCTCGAATATGAAATATACTCTCAAAAAGGAGTGAGACATCAGTTGCAGTTTACCCGTTCGATTGGGAGCCCTCATCCTACCTCCATGTGGATGTCGGTACCCTGTGGCTGTGTTTTGGATTTAGAGTAGAACCAATCAATGAGTCCTCTCACACTTTTCTGGTTGTCTATCTTCCTCCCTCGATCATACTCCTTCTGTATTGTGGGTCACAGTGGAGGTAAGGGGGATTGTTCCAGTTCTGTCCTTTTCACTATCCCTTGTGGTATCTTATTCCAAGGACGTTATTGCTTTTTGGATGGTTCTTGTCAGTTTTGCCACTGGGGGAATTGAATTATATTATATAAACATTCGTTCAGTACTGGATGTTGGGTCCCCAGATTGATAGATAAAAGCTAACACGTGTATCATTTTTAGGAGTCGGAATGGTTCTAGATTTCCCCCAGTCTCTTGAACTGGAAGTGAAGACGGTATGATTCTCATCCTACCTCCGCATGGATGTTGGTTCCCAGTGGCATGGGTTTAGGATGTACGGTACATCTCGCCCTAACCACACTACACCTAGGAACACATCCATTGCTTTACCCACTTTTATAGTTTGTGTGATTAAGTTGCATATATATTTACATGGTTAGGATCACATGTCCTGCCACAGTTCTTTCCCACTTGGATGTGCTCCTCTCTTTTTCTGCCCTTACCTACTACACATTTTCATGAATAGCAAAGAGTATATCTGGTTCAGAAGTGGTGCGGTTCCCATCACCAGATCTTGGCATGTGTAAAGAAATAATTTGCATATAGGGGGCAGCACTGGACAAGAGTATATAATTTTGTGAGCGGAGGGAGGTACCTTTTGGAAATACATTTTCAGTATAGGAAAATTATAACATTCATATATTCACAAGGAAAGAATTGATATTTTCCTGCATTCTTTCTCCACTACAAACAATTGTGGCAAACAAAATTTTTCTATAAATATTTATTACTCTAATTTTGAAAAAAAAAAAAAAAATTTGATTCTTCTTACTCTCTTACGTAGGATTTGCATTATGTTGCTGAGATGAAGGGAGAAATGGCTCTAGCTGAGGTAGCACTTCAACATGCAGACCACTTGGATGTTGCATCTGTCCTTACTGGAAGTGGTAAGGTTTTTTCTTTCTATTATGTTATCGTAGCTAGTGAACCAGTTCTTACTAGAAATGATAATGTTCCTTGCTGTAATGTTCATCTGGATACAAAATCTGTACCTAATGTATGTATTAACGTTTGTTTCATTTTGTGGTTCTCAGTTTTCTATTTGATCTATGCATGTTTTAAAGAAAATTTGTGTAATGAATGTATTTAATTTGCAACCTTATAATTCTAAATATAAAATTATGTTTTTTTTTATATACTGTAATTAACTGAGTTGTTCTCAATGAAAACTATTAATGGTCATTTAATTACATTTGGATTTGCTCTGTTTATTAGACACTGGAGAATCTGTCAGCTGTGATGATGAAACGACAGAATTTTCAGATTGCAGCTCCTCAGATTGTCAAGATGACAGAAATAACAACCAACATTCTACACTAGAGGTTATTCAAGCACATTCAAAAAACCCTTGTCACTCACCCCCTCAGTCATCTTACATAGGTTCGTCAATACAGGCAACTCCATCTGAGCTCTGCTCACCAGTATCCACAACCCAAAGAAATCCTGGCCTCTTTGTTTCACCACAAGCCTTACCACATCAGGACCTACAAGCACCAACAAGTACAGCACAAGAAAGTCTGGAATCTTCTACTTCAACAAGAAACTTCACTAAACACACAAAGCAATCACTAACTATGGAGAACAAAAACCATGGTACATCAGTACCTACAGTCCCAGCAGGCTCTGGACTTTTCAGTCCAACAAGAACTTTAACTCAACAAGCCACACAACCTCCAGTATCCAGAGCCCCAGTAGGCTCTGGACTTTTCAGTACAACAAGAACTTTAACTCAACAAGCCTCACAATCTCCAGTATCCAGAGCCCCAGCAGACTCTGGACCTTTAACTGAACAAGCCCTGCAATCTCCAGTATCCAGAGCCCCAGCAGACTCTGGACCTTTAACTGAACAAGCCCTGCAATCTCCAATATCCAGAGCCCCAGCAGACTCGGGACCTTTCAGCCCAACAAAGACTTTAATACAACAGGCCTCACAATCTTCAGTATCCAGAGCTCCAGCAGACTCTGAACCTTTAAGTCCTACAAGAACTAAACAAGTACAACAATCGCTTGTATATACAGCTTCGACAGGTTCCGATATTTTCAGTCCAGTGAAGAACTTAGCTCAACAGTTTTCAACATCATCAGTACCAACAGGTCTCGAACCTTTTGTCCCAGTACGGACTGTAATGCAGTATCCAGTACAGTTTAAAAATGCAGTTACTTATAAACCTACGGGAATAACAGAACATCCACAGTTGCCACTAACAGTGAACCCAACACAAATACGTCTTGCATCTTCTGTTACAACAAAGACTGTGTTGCCACAAACCCATCATTTGTTTGCTTCATCACTTATAGAACACAGTGGTAATAATAAGAGTTTTGGACTTCACCAAACAACAATCTCTGGTCAAGTAGGATGTTCTAACGTTCCTGTGCATACTGAAGCTCTTACTTCTCTCCAACAACCACGACCTTACATAAATTCCAGGAGTACTCAGGTTCTTCTACAGCCTCCACATCCAACTATTTCCCACAATGTAGCTAATAGCTCATGGATTGGCTTCCAGAACAACATGAATGTTAGGCAAGGTCAGCCTAGTCATGGTCATTTCAATAGGACACCTGTACAAGGAGAAACAAGGTCTCAACCATTATATAGAGGCACAGCCACTGGTCAGATACTAATGAGGAGCCCATGGACACCATCTCCAGTGAGTTCTATTTTCTTATACTGTACACTGAAATATAATGTTTCACTATCAATAGTGCAGCCATTCATCACTGTAACAAAGTGAATGAAGTTCAACAACTTTAGCAAGCAGTTCAAAACACTTTGAAAGTCGAGCATGGCATTTAACTTTAAATGTAAAACCCAGTTTTTCAATAAGATTAAAACTTTTGCTGGACAGTTATTAAGAAACATATAAATTGTGTACTGTTATAAACAAAATTATTGTCTTGAACTCTGAAAAAATAATAACGTTGGTTACAATTGAAAGAATGCTTATGAGTCAAAGTTTGTTTTTCCTAATGGAATGTAAAATTTTCTTGTATGATTTTTTTTTATAGCAACACTACTTAACACCAGGTGGTCAACATTCCTTTGGTGCTTACCAGTGGCCACAGTGCTACAGCAGTGGTTTTACACCAGCAAGATCAGTATCAGTTGGACCTTCTGGGCACTATCCTCAATCTTTTTATCACCCAGTGTGGCAGGATAGACAGCCACTGGTACACACTGGTCAAAACTGTGGTGCATTTGAAGGATTGTCAAAGCTAGGTAATCAGCAGTCTCATTTACCAGGCTACAGCTACACTTCTGATCCAAATGAACACTTTGTTGACAGGTAAGGTTGTTAGAAATCAATGAAAGACTACAGTTGTGTAGATGTTAACAAGTTACCTAAAGTTGTTCTTGGGTTAAAGAAATTATTTAAAAAATAATAATAGGTTGAACAATTCCCAAGTTTTTCGAGCTGGCACTCATCGTCAGATTGTACAGTTACAGCACTAGCTCAAAACATCATCCTTCTTTTGATAAAGAAATATACACCTGGAAAAAAGTTAAGCACCCCCGTGTTTTTTTCAAGTGATTCAGATTCGACGTTCTTGTGACTGATTATAAATTAC
>NW_013668309.1:49709-55339 GCF_000517525.1 Limulus polyphemus
GTCGAGGACGGTCCTTAACATTCTAACCAAACGGCTGATCACTGTGTAATGATAGCCAAGCTGTCTACCTATTGTAGGACATACCAGCGGAATTCATGCCAATAATTTGCCATCTCTGCGCCTCTGATATCCGTCTTCTTGCCATTCTTACTTAAAATGATTTTGCATTCAGAAATTCGGGACTTAAATACGGATTTGATGCACGAGAAAATAGTGCATATTGGATATGTGAGCGTTCAGGTGTGACATTTAAATCAGGCGCGTTTTTTTCCCCACGTGCAACTTGCTCCCTTCTTCACCCCCTTTAATTATGTTTGAAATTATGAACATTGCTCAACATCATGAAAATTAAACCTTATTTTCAATAAGCAATCCTGAAAAATATTTGGGGGTGCTTAACTTTTTTCCAGGTGTATATAAAAAACTTTGCGATTGTTCAACCTATTATTTATTTTTGCTATTTTCGTTGCCTACGCAGTTTTAACTATATTTATCTTTTTAAAGAATCTGTAACACAGGCATTGTAGGCCACATATGTTATTGTACTATCATGTTACAATATTATGAAATAACTGACAATTAAATCCAAACTGAATGTTTTTATACTGTTATTATGTAAGACGGTGAAACAAAAATTGACTTATTAGTTTCGTTGATGTCTTCAGTTATAAAGAAGTTATGTAAAATCTTAATTACTTAGTAGGTTCGGTTTTTATTTATTTACATGACATGATGGGTTGGAGTTTCATTAAAAAACAAACAGAGGTCCCACTCTTCCTTTGGCAAGCTTTGTTCACCAAACTTCCCCCTTCATTATAAGACATTATGAAAATAAAAATACTTTCAAGTACACCCTCAACAAATCAATAAGAATGGTGTAACTTAAAATTAAAATGGCTCATAATAGGAGCTTTTCACACACACAAATTAACAAGTGGCTTTTATATATATATATTAGACCAGCTATTTGTGGTAATAATAAACCAGTATAGACAGTAGGAGTCCAAGGTCTCCTTAATATAATCTTATCACTTAAACCTAGTCTGTGATAAGTAGAAGATTTCACAAGTCCACAAAGCTGATGTGATCTATGCAGTTAAGATTTAAATACCCATATATTCTTGCATTATTCATTTTCTGAATGCTATATATTTAATAGTTTTATATTATAAACAATAAGTTTCTGTATTTAATAAAAGAATATGAGTTCTCCCTTAACTAATAGTCACGTAACTTCATGTTTCTACGAACTTTGACAGGTACTAAGTCCTTGTTTGCAGTTGGAAAATTTGTGAATTGTACAGAAAAGTTTTCCAACATGTCCACATATTTCTTCAATAATTTGTCAGTCTATAAGCTCAATTTCAACTGTTCAAATTCAAAAATAAAGTTTTTCTGAACTATAAATGTAGACCAAGCAAAAGTATAAAAGCAGATATATATATATATATGATAATTTATGGATAATTTTTTTTTATTAGTTCAAAATTATAGATGGATAACTCAGATAGCCCTCACATAGCATTGTGCAAAATCCAACAGATAACAAATTTAAAGTCTTCTATACTTAGGTATACATTAATGGAGTTGTACAAAATTGGATAATTGGTAAAACAAAACTCACACTGTGTAGTTATGTTAAATAAATTTTCACACGAATAGGCACATATATTACAATTACGTACACACATTTGTTGTTTCAGCTAATAGTAAAAGTTGTTCAATTCTTGGAAACACTGAAACTTATTTTGTGTATTTCAGTGATGAAATACAAGCAAAGCAAAATTCTGATGAAAATACGCTTGACAAAACTGTGCAAGAAGATGAACAAGGTGGGTAAATTACTTAATCCACTTTGGTTGTTTATATACATGCTTACTTTAACTCATAAAAACTCAAAGATGCAGCTTGTAATACAAGGAACAAGTGAAGTATGTAAATTATTAAATAATTGATGAATATCCTGTAACTTTCATCACATAGTTTGTTTTTATCACCTAACTATAAACAGAATTATTCCTTCAACCCGTTTTTATCCAATTTATTTATGATGTTACGCATTATCAAAGAATGATCATACCTTGTAGTCTGTAAATAAGTACAAGTTTCATGTAACACACAGCTAAACTTTGGTTTTGTAAACATATTTAATTTCATTTAACATGTTACCAACATTTAAAAACAAATAATTTAGTAAATGTATGGTAAACATTAATGTAGAGATATGTTTTAGTTTATTAATGTAGTAAGTCTGGTATATATATCACATACTATTAACATGCACAATAACAGTTTTCATTTTACAAAAGCATGATAAGTATAGTATGACACCCTGGAAACACTCAACCATATTGTTTATTTTGTAATGCTGGTTTGTCACACTTTTGACAGAACTTTGACTGCAGCTCTTCTATTGGTATTGTTCTATAGCCTTATACAATTTTAGTTCAGATAGCATGGCTGATGGTGTGTGTGTTATGCTCCTATAGTTACATGTAAGATATGGCAATATACAAATTCTTTTCTCTTTCCAGAACATTCTGAAGAGGAGGATTTGGTAAGAGCTGAATTGCATTTTGCTAATTTAAAATAATTTCTATAATATTTTTACACATTTACCAAAATATTTATATTTTCTTATACAAAAACAATTCTTTGGAAGGTGTAATTATGGGTGTAACATAATAAATCCAATTTTATTTGCTACATATCTTATAAACATATACATAATGTAATGTTATGAGTCTATACTATTATAAATTAGGCATACAGTACCATGTGAATATCAGAACCAAACTACAAGTTTTATCATGAACTACTACAAGAATATCAGAACAAAGATACCAGTTTAATTATATATTAGTACAAGAATATCAGAACCAAGCTACCAGTATTATCATGAACTACTACAAGAATATCAAAACCATGCTACCAGTTTTATTATGTACTACTATGTGAATATCAAAACCAAACTACCAGTTTTATTATATATTACTACAAGAATATCAGAACCAAGCTACCAGCTTTATTATTTATTCTACTATGTGAATATCAAAACCAAACTACCAGCTTTATTATTTATTACTACAAGAATATCAGAACCATGCTACCAGTTTTATTATATATTACTACAAGAATATCAGAACAAAGATACCAGTTTAATTATATATTACTATGTGAATATCAAAACCAAACTACCAGTTTTATTATATATTACTACAAGAATATCAGAACCAAACTACAAGTTTTATCATGAACTACTACAAGAATATCAGAACCAAACTACAAGAATATCAGAACAAAGCTACCAGTTTTACTTTATATTATTACAAGAATATCAGAACCAAGCTACCAGTTTTATTATGTATTATTACAAGAATATCAGAACAAAGATACCAGTATTATCATGAACTACTACAAGAATATCAGAACCAAGCTACCAGTTTTATTATATATTACTACAAGAATATCAGAACCAAGCTACCAGTTTTATTATGTATTATTACAAGAATATCAGAACCATGCTACCAGTTTTATTATGTACTACTACACGAATATCAAAACCAGACTACCAGTTTTATTACGTACTACTACAAGAATACCAGAACCAAGCTACCAGTTTTATATATTACTACAAGGATACCAAAACCAAGCTACCAGTTTTATTATGTACTACTACAAGAATATTAGAACCAAGCTATCAGTTTTATTATATATTATTACAAGAATATCAGAACAAAGATACCAGTTTTATTATATATTATTACAAGAATATCAGAACCAAGCTACCAGTTTTATTATGTACTTAAGACTATTGTTTTATATAAGGATAATGTCATATTATTTACCAATCTGTTAAGAAAAATCTGGAAAAAATAGTTTCATAAATTATTTAAGTGTTGTCATGTAAGATATTAACTTAACTATTTATGCCAGATTTAACTTTATATTTGTAAATTAAAAGGATGTGTTTAAGCTTACATATAAAATGCTTCTCCCATGTTTTTATTTATATGTTGTATAACTTGGATATGACCTTTTATGTTGCTGCTGTCCTACATTTCACATTCAGAGTCTGAAATAAGAAAGTGGCTTTTTTTAAACTCATTCTTTTATATAGGAAGGAGCCAGGGTGAAGTTTGTTCATTTTGGAGTTGTTTGACGTGGTGAATACTTCCCGGATTACAACAGTAATATTCCGTCCATGGTTTTTTTCTTTTTTTATATTTTTATACAAAATGTTTGATTTTTAATAAAAAAAACAATTTACAGTATTGCTGTCTTCTTTTTTTTTCACTGGCAACCTAAGTTATCCATCACATGAGTGGCAGCTTGTGTTTTAGAATGTTAGTATTTGTCAGTAGTTGTGGGCCTGGCACGGCCTGGTGGTTAGGGTGTTGGACACACAATCTGAGGATCACAAGTTTGAATCCCCATCAACAAACATGCTTGTCCTATATGGCTACTGACTGGTTTAGCCACCTGAGTGTAAAAATTCTTAGCTTATAGAAGTACTGCCCGACCCATAATTCGATGGGACTGAAGTTGAAATAGAAAAAAAAACAATAGTTACACATATATAACCATCACTTTACAAATATAAGCTTAATAGGTAGCTATTTGAATAACTTTTTTTGAAAAAACTACATTCGTTTATCCTAAGTAGCTCTAAGTTTGTAACATTATACATCTATTTAGAATTAAATTTGATTGTTTTATTGCTCTTGGAACTGTCTCTAACTGCTATCCATGCCATTATAAGTTGTAAATCACTCGGGGAACGTGCAGCTCACATTACGCTATCTACATTACCCACGAGCTGCTCATATGCATGCCTCGTGAACCAATTTAATTATATTATTACTTATTTCACCTAATCTAGTCTTAAATAGTTTAAAAAGATCTGGAGTTTTAAATTTTAGTTACTTTTATAATAATAAATAATGATTAAACATGAAATAAAGTACTTACCCAATCTTCTTTTTTCTTGCTGTTGGATTTCAAAGAAAGTTAACCCTAATTTTTTATACTACAGATAGTAATGCACCTAATAATTTTTATTTAATTAAATAATGGACCAAAGAAAATAGACTAATAATATGCAAATAGTAAACAAATTCACTTCCCTCTCAAAATTTTACTGGTTTTTTTAACTATGCTACAAGACCCGTTACAAACTCATCTAAGTTAGTTGTTAACTTTACCACGGGAACAAATCTTGTACTGTGAGTGAAACTGACAATATTCTGTTCAGTATACAGTTGATAGATGAAAACCTTTACTTTCTATTGGTTATAGGTAATATATAATGAAACGTAAAAGAGAACTATCAATGAATTGTGAAAGAGAGGATGTGGCAGGAGGGGTTTGATTTTCTATTTGATAGCTCTTATAACCAAACAAAATTGAAGGCTATAAAACTTATGGTTTGTTTGATCAATAATGATTTTATAGAGAGTAATTTACGTTTAATTTTATACTTTTTTGAAGGGTGGTGGATAAAATAGGGTTGATGACATACTAAGACAAAATGTGTCACATGGGTCACACTGGTGGAAATTCATGATTTTTTAAAATATTGCCTTATAGAATTAAGAACTTAAAACTTGTATACTATTAAAATATGGATT
>NW_013668309.1:56339-74728 GCF_000517525.1 Limulus polyphemus
TAATGACGTTAGATTATTAAGACAGGCATTCTTTCTGGTAATAATGAAGTTAGATTATTAAGACAGGCATTATCACCACCCACCGCCAACTCTTGGATTACTCTTTTACCAACGAATAGTGGGATTGACCGTCATATTATAACGCCCCCACGGCTGAAAGGGCGAGCATGTTTGGTGGGACTGGGATTCGAACCCGCAGATTGCGAGTCGAACTCCCTAACCACCTGGCCATGCCGGGCCCAAACCATTTAGTGTAAAGAAATGTTGTTTCCTGCTACAATTTGAAGTAATTCTAGAAAGAAAAAATGGTAATTTTGATTTATTTGTATTTTTTATGGTGGTTACGAGGTCGGTCAAATTGATCTAGTTTGTATTTAGTAAGAATGGAACAAATGACAGGTAGAATATGAAGATTTATCGAAAAAAAGAGAGTTAAACTGATGGTTCGGATCGTCAGTAGGGGCCCCTCACCGCTTGGGGACCTGGCGCCACGGTTAATGCGGCCCTGACAGTAGATCTTACCTTATATGAAATGGAGTATATATTGCACTAGTTACCGTTAGTAGAATGTAGGGCAGTAGATTTTACCTTATCTGTTCTTATATTTATTCCATGCGTCCTTATAGCATATTTTAAAATCTTAATACTTTGTATGTTGTATTGTATTATTGCATTTGTATTAATGACAATGCAACTAAGGCTATCTGTCGCCATTCCTAATTTTGAACTACCGACCCCAAAAAAGGCAGCCAGTAAGTAGCTCTCAACTATCCATCATCCACGCTAAGGGATTGACTGTCACTCTGATAACGCACTGTTAACTCGTAGTGCAAGGTATATTTTGTGATATCGCAAGGAATCGATCCCCTCTCACCAACTCCAGCTCTAACCCACGGCCAACCCACGCACAGTTACCTTTTTTACCTTTATTATTTCTGAAATAAAAACTACTTTAAAACGAAAAGAAACTCTGACAACCTCGTCTTATTACTCATTCTTACATGTCATTTTATGTATCTTATAAAACTTCAAGATGAACAGGTATTGCAATATACGAATACATAATTACAGTGTTCACATGGCTACTCCCTTGAAGACTACCTTGAAACGTAAACTGAATCCTACAAAGAAAAAAAAATCCTTCACGTGATCTCTAAAGTCGACTTTGTAATTAATTCTCGAAGTTTTTTAAAGGTGAAGATTTTTGAAAAGTTTTTGATCGAATAAACGTGTATATATTACTTCGCATGCTTCACTACGTTAATAAATACAGGCATAAAATATATAGTAATAAAGTATTTAATAAAACTGCAATGATCTATAACGTTCCGTCAATCAGAGTATTCGTTAGTCCTAGTATTATAGCCCAAATCGTGAAAACACAGGCTCTTTTACATTACATACCGAATTCAAATTTTATGTTTTAGTACGTGCTTAATTCCCGCTCTTTTATCGGGAAGTTATGGTTATCGATAAAAGCAAATACCCTAGCGGTCGATGTAGTGTTTAATACAGACAAAAGTAATATGATATGACAATTTTTTCAAAATTAAAAACACATTGCATGGAAACGACTGCGCATGCGTAGTATTGACTTGCAGATTTAAATACAAACACGATAATAAAACATTTTAATTTAAAATGTTATTTTATAATAAGGTTATAACAACGATTTTGTGGGGGTGGTTTAAGTTAATCCCGTGATACAAAACCTACAGAGGCGTAAAACATATAAGATGTCGAAGCAATGGAACTTTTAGGCCTATCAAAATTGATTCAAATTATTCGGAGTACAAAACGTTTTCACTTTTCTTACATTATTTTTAATTATTCTATTAAAGATTTAGAGGCCTCCAGGTGGCTCAGCGGTAAGAGTAAACGTTTATCATGTTAAAAATCAGGTTTTGACATTAACAGCAGGCAAAACATGAATAGCTAATTGTGTAGATTTGTAAATATCAACAAACAAATAGATGTTAAGTTGAAAGTAATCATAAACAACATTTGAATTCGATCTTTTGTCTACCATAAGACCTTTCGTTCAGTCCTCTTAATGCAACTGTGAACCCTAACCATTTCTTCAGGCCTTAAAAATACAAAGCGATATAGTAAGCTAATTACAATACACCAGGTAGAAAGATAAATCCCACTAAGAAGAATAGTGAAATTAAAGAATAACAATCAATAAAATGAAAGAAAACAGTTCCTTAATGTCTTCTAGATGCGTTTGGTTAAACCCTTGAATAAAGAGTAATTCAAAATAGACTAATGCCCAAAGTAATGTGCCGAAGGAGTTCCTTTGTATCGTTGAGGATATTTTTTCATAGAGATTCATAAAATATATTAATGTTTCAAATTATTTCATCTTCATTTCTCACTTGACAGGATTCGTTGATTAAATGTTAAACATAGATTGTTTATAGTCCTAGTAAGTTTGAGAAGAAAATCAGTTCAACGTATTGTTACACCTCTAGTCGTTAATTGATTTTCCGTAACTTCGTTCCGACGAAACTTTAGCGACACAAGTTCTTACTTAATAAAACTGGTTTATTCTTTCCGAATACAACTTTACGATACACTTATTTTCAACATTCGCGCTATAACAAACGCTAGTTCACGTCTCACGAGCTTTACTTCAACAATACGTCTCTCTCTGACTGCAGTTCAATTACTCATTACCTACACACACACACACATTATTGTCACGTCACGCCGTGACAATCTTATATATATCAGGCCACCCCCAATCTAGTAAATGCTAGAGCACTCCCGAAGGAACGGGATAGTTCTAGAAAGTAGGTGGCGTGACAATAGTCACGTGATCTCGCTGACGCAACAGTATATTCTAATACTGATACTCTGTCTCTGGAAATTTCTGGGGTCACACCAGGTTTTCCGTTATAGCAAGATGGTAGAATGTCAAAGGTTGAAAGTGTTTCTTGTGTTGTTCAAATGCATTAAAAATGTTAATTGAGCTGCGGGCCAAAGGTAAAATGTTTTCAAGTCATTTGTAGAGCATTAACGCATTCTTAGAGCAGTAGAATATCCACTTCTTTGTATGATATTAATCCTGCTGGCTCAGCGGTAAGTTTTAGGGCTCATAACGATATATTTCGGGATTTGATTCTGGCAATGGTCAGAGCGCTTGTTTGTTTGTTTGAAGTTAAGCACAAAGCTACACAATGGGCTATCTGTGCTCTGCCCACCACGGTTTTTAGCCTTGTAAGTCCGTAGACCTACCGCTGTGCCACTGGGGGGCAGGTCAGAGCCTATATAGTCTGTAGTGCAACCTTTAGCTAAAACAAACTTTAAACTTCAATCGGCCCGGCATGGCCAGGTGGTTAGGGAGCTCGACTCGCAATCTGCGGGTCGTGGGTTCGAATCCCTGTCACACCGAATATGCTCGCCCTTTCAGCCGTGGGGGCGTTATAATGTGATGGTCAATCCCACTATTTGTTGGTAAAAGAGTAGCCCAAGAGTTGGTGGTGGGTGGTGATGATTAGCTGCCTTCCCTCTAGTCTTACACTGCTAAATTAGGGACGGCTAGTGCAGATAGCCCTCGTGTAGTTTTGCGCGAATTTCAAAACAAACAAACAAACTTCAATCGTACATAGTATGCATTACACAAATGTTGTATATCTATCTATAAGTAGCATTGTACATAGTTCCTCAACTTGAATAATAATGATAATATGTATACCGGGTTCTGTTCTGTAGATGATCACGAGCTTTCATTACTAATTGCTTAATTGAGAAAAGGAACTAACAGATTTCACGTGTTTGTTCAGCAGCCACGTCAGTAAGCTTCAATAGGCTCTCAGCATCTAGTGTTTGTACACGCCTGATAAACAAATATATGTATTTAACATACTTGAGGAGTAGGTTACAGTCATGGCTTTATTGAACAGTAATGATTGTTGTATATTTCTTGTTTATTTTTGTTTGTTTGTTTTTAGCACAAAGTTGCAAAATAGACTATTTGGATCGAGCCCTTAAATTTAGAGTTTATACTTATAGTTTTCAAACTTAGTATTTAGATTCAATGCGTTCGTTAAAATCAGTATTATAGACTGCAATAATGTCCAGCAGAACTTGATAATTAGCAGAAAGAATGCCTGTCTTAATAATCTAACTTCATTATTACCAGAAAGAATGCCTGTCTTAATAATCTAACGTCATTATTAGCAGAAATGACTAGCTGCCTTCCCTCTAGTCTTACACTGCTAAATTAGGGACAGCTAGTGCAGATAGCCCTCGTGTAGCTTTGCTTGAAATTCAAAACAAACAAACAATGCTACTAGTACAACTTCACAGGACTTGGGTTCGACTTTATCTGCAGAGGAGGTTCAGGCCTTAATTCGCAGGGTGCTAGATTCATGTGTTTGGCTAGTTATTTCTTTTTTTTTTTTTTCAACCTGACAATGTTTCTGAGAAAGAATGCAATCAAGGAAAAGACAATTTGGACTCTCATTTTCTGGCACCTTCTAACTTTAGTCAGTCACAATCTACACCTCTTCAAGAGATTTTGCTTTCCATTCCTTTTTTCAGCTTGTTAATCAGGTATGTGGTATTTTACACGTTCCCCTATCACCTATGATGCCTTTCCTTATTGGGTGAAATTCCTTCTTCTGAATTTTATGTTTTTCCCCTTCTTCACCCAACATTTTTGAGCATGAACCCAACATTAGGGTTCATGGTCAAAAATTTTTGGACCAACTTTAGTCTGGTGTTGGTATACCCCATCCCCCTTGCTTGTTGGACAAATACGCTTTTGCATACCATCGCTCTTCAGATCCATGTTTCGATTCTCAACAGTTGGCTCTTCTACTTCCCCTTTAGGGTTTGAATGTGGGAGCAACTATTTAATCAGGCTCAATTCTCAAGGAATTGCCTTTCCCTCTCCTCCCTTTTATGTTACCTGTCTTTTCTCCAATTATTGTCAGAGATGAGCTCAAGTCCCTCTTTTGGTCCACTATGGCTTGTTTATTGGCCTTTGTCCCTTCCTTTAATACCTGGCTCATATAGTGTTGCAACTTGTTGGGGAGAGATGCATCACTTGTTGAGGTGCATCTCCCCCATTCAATTCTGCAGGATCTGCATCATAATCCCCTTTCTACACAACACTGTATTTGGGGATTGTCCCGATTCCTTGGAATCCAGGAATGATGTGGCTAGATTGCATTTTTCCTTATCTTCTCTGGCCACACATTTATCTCACACACACCATCTTCCTCTCTTGAGTTGCCTGTTCTTGTTTTCTGTCCCCCTTCTTCTTTGCCCTTACCTTCCTCTCAACACTCCTGACCCTATCCTTGTTATTCCCACACCTGGGCTGACTGACACCAGCATTGTAGGTGACATTACAGAGGTTTCCAGATCATTTCGGGCCAGATTGCTCCACTTTTCTGCTGTATGATGATTTCACAACAGATAAGTGGGTTTTGTCAAGAGGTCTCTGCCTTCAGTTCTGATCCCCACCTCCCCTTTTCCATTCCCCTATTTCCTTCCCACCTTCACAGGATCCTACATCCTCAAGGATCGGGTGTTCCAGTTCAGGACCCTACCTTTGGCACTAACTTCAGCTCCTTAAGTTTTTTTTTATGGTACAAACTTTTGCCCAACATCATCATTCAATGTGTCTTCTCACTCATCATTACATGGACGACTGGCTCCTGCTCACTTCTTCCCATTCACGGTCCAGAGACCACACTCATCTGCTCCTCCAAGAAGCAGGTGAATAAAGGTGGAAAAGTCCATTCTTACCCCCACTTCCTTCAGATTTACATCTTTAGAGGGTTGAAGTGTTTACCTCGACTCTAAAGATATTTCCAGTCTGGTTGATCAAGGAGTCTTCTCTCCAGATCAACATTCTCAAACTTATGGCAATTAATCAAGCTTTGTCCTACTTCCTTCCTCTCCTGCAGGGGAAGGTGGTTATAGTACACTCCAACAACTTCACAGTGGTCACTTGTGTTACCAAGTGGGGACTCTGATTCTAAGTCTCTGTACTTTCAGATCTTGGATCTTTTCTGGACCCACAGTCACCACATTGTGGGCTTAGTTTGCCATATTCCTGGCACCATGAACCTGGTCGTGGATAGCTTATCCCAACCCAATAAGATTCTCTCCATGGAGTGATCCATCAATCCACAGGTTTTTTGGTGGGTATGCAACAAACTTCCTTCCTTTTTGGTCTCCCATTCCACAACCATTAGCTCTGGGAATGGATGAATTCAGTTAAGATTGGAGGATTCATCACATTTATACTTACCCTTATATTTGACTCCTCCCCAGAGTTCTATCCCTAATCCAAACCACGCTGTGTCTAGTCCTCCTAGTGGCTCCATTTTGTCTGGCACAACCATGGTTTTTGCTGCTCTGACCTTTACTTGTACAACCTCCTCTACTCTTACCTCTGTCTAGATCTATATGACCTTTTTCCATGTCCATTTACCAGAGGGTATGGTCTACCTTCCACCTTTGGTCTCATTGATGTGGTTTTCATCTTTCCAACCCTTTCATTCCTCATCTTTCCCAATTCTTCACCTAATTGTTTGACAAAGGCTTGTCCACTTCGACTATGTCTAGCTATTGGGCAGCCTTGTCAAACACCCTCCATTTCTCCAAGTTTTGTCTTCCCATCATTTCCTGCTTCTTCTGGGTCATGCATCCTCCACGTTCCTTAGAATTGCCTGATTGGAATTTCATTGTGGTCCTTTATGCCTTTTCTCATCCTCCCTTTGAACCTTTGTCTACATGTTCAATATATCATCTCTCCCTCAAGACCTATTTCCTACTCCTTCTCACTAGTGAACATCGTCGATCAGATATTTATGCCATTAATATTACCCAAGTCCAGACCAGTCCTTCCTTTCTGAGACCTGTGTTGCACATAAAGGCTGTCTGGCTTTCACATTGATTTCCTGGCCTTCTATCTCTCACCTGTATTTCCATTCTGATCCAGATCAGTTTCTTTGTTCGATTCACTCTTTACGGTGTTATGTGGCATATACTGCCTCCTTTAGGGGTTCATATTCCTGACTATTTCTTCCTTGGAATCCATATATTTCCTGTGATTTATCCCCTGTCACACTAACTGGTTGGGTTAGTCAATTCGTTAGGCTGGCTTGTTCTGACTTACCCATGGAAGGATGCCATATCCAAAGTGTTTCTTTTTATCAGTTTTGTCATACTGCCATGTCTTTGGCTTCTTGTCATTATTTGGAGGAGATTGTGCAGGCTGGAATGTGGACCTTTGTCACTCTTTATCTGCATGATCTGGCTGTATCTTCTTCAGGTGGATATTATCTTTCTCCTATGGTGATTCTATACACGTTCATTCACCTTTGACTGGGGTAAGTCTTATCACATCATTTCATTTGTTTTCTTTTTAGAGACTTTTTTTTTTTACCACTACTAATGGGATCCCACTCTGTGGCAGGTTTTGCCTGGTCAGGTATGCTTTGCTTTAGACCCCAAACTATCTACTGGTAGCGCTATAATGCTCACTGTAGAGATGGGGTGTTCCGTATGACCATTGGTGGCTTGCCTAGTGGTATATACATATGTTTCTCAATATCCATCAGTTTTACTCAATTGCGGACCATCACTCATGGACTTTCATGAGTAAAGCAGAAGGGTAGTTCTGCCCATCTCTGCTGACCCCTTGATTGAATATATCAGAGACAGTCTGCTTTTTAAAATACTGAATCATGGACATCCATTGCATTTTCTTCAGTGTGACATTTCTCTGGACTTCCAACCACACTTACTTCCCCATTTTCCTCTGAGTGGAGCAAGGAAGTCCTTACCAGTTCCTAGTCACTGGGGTGGTGGACCATAGAGGCTTCTTCCTGAGTGCATTGTAGACTTTTAACTTTTCATATATCTACTCAGTAAGAAGAGGGCAAAGCTGGTTTCCCTCCTTAAATTTTCCCTGGATGCTTATTCCCAGGTGAACAGTTGTTGGTTGGAGCAGGACCAGCCTATGCGGGAACTTTTTTATAATACCGGGTTTGGGATGATACCGCCCCATTCCTATGGTTGTGTGTAGTAAAGACTCCCCTTTAATTCCAGTTGCAGGTGGTTCCTTCCCTGTTCCTATGGTTGACTTTGGAAGACTTTGTCTGCCTCATAACACTGGCAACAGGACATATGTACACTATTCCTATGGCTGAGCGAATGTTCCACATCCTCCTTATAATTCCAGATGCATTTACAGTTGGGTGAGTTAAGATTTCTGCTCTTAACATTGGTTACAGATATTGCATGGTTCTTATGGTTGAGTTGAGGCAACAACACTGCTCCATAATGCCGAGTTTGGTTTGTTCTACTTTTTGCTTCTTAGGTGGTTTTGGCTACATGTTAACTTCATCTTTGTAATTCTGGTTGCTTGCTATACAACACTATCTTTACTTACGGTTGGGATTCAAGTGTGTATATATAACATGATTCATGTGCCCTAGCCACATTGTTTATGTTATTCTATATTCGTTTTTATCTGATTGATCCTTAACCTCCTAATGCTGAGGAAAAGTTGTGGAACCTCATCTGTATGGTTGAGTATCTCCATAGCTACATCAGGCTTTTTTTACTATGGATTGCACTTGTGCACATTTTTTCCCCCACCCATATCAGGTTCATTTCCTTCCTCAATCCATCCCTGTTCCAGAAGTAGTGTAGAGCAGTACCCAACATGTGTGCTTCAGTTCATCTCTGAGCACACCCGTTCATTCTGAGCATTTGCTTTCCACTTGGTTTCAATGTTGTGCACCTACACCTTTGCAATGTGGGATTCCAGCTTTGTGTGTGATAGGAGGTAAGACCATATCAGAAGTTAACATTTTTCTTAGACTAAAAATGTATTTCTGATAGGTACTTACCACCCTTCCCTTCCAACTGCTGGTGTTATTCCTTTAGATCCTGCCAATTCTTGAAAGTGAGGATTGAGCAGGAATAGCAGAGGGAGCTAGCTGTGGCAGTATAGGTTGTGAATACTATTGGTGGAGAGTAGTCACATGCTATGTACATGTTCAATAGTGGTGCCAAATTGGTGGGATATATAGACTGGTGCACTGAGCATGAAAAGAAAAAATTTAGCAATGCTTAGAGGGCAGAAAGAAGGTCAAGATAACTTTGTACTGTTAGTTATGGTTTGTGTTTCAGTGGGCACTTCTGAAAAAGCTGTAAAGTGAAACTTTGACTGTCCAGTTAAAGAAAAATCAATTTTGGGGTTTTAAGGTTATTTATTTCTAGTATTAAAATGTCTTTTATACACAGTTGTGCACTATAGAAATCAAATAATGAATTTTTCACCTTGTTTTTCCATCTACATTTTGTAATAACTAACTAATCCATGCAGTTCTTTTAAATAAAAATGTGATATTAGATACCAAAGATTAAAATAAGGTTCGTTCCATTTAGTTTATAATACTGTAAATCTTTTACTGCTGTAGAACAATCATACAAGTAATTTGAATGTAGGCACAATAAAAATGCATCTATTTCCATTATTTAGAATTACACTGGTGTGTTCACTTTGTCAAATTGTTATCAGCGTCCTTGATATTCACTGCCCTGCCAGCAGCATTCTTTGCAAAGAAATTAAATATTAGCACAGACATTTTAGATACATAGATCAATAATGTCAAAGATATATGCCACGAATTTGAGGGGGAGTACGGGATACTGCAGCATTTCCCAAAGTGTGGGGTGCACGAGTGATTAGGAGATTCAATAGTGCAATAATGTAAAATTAAGCATTCTAATAATTTGTTATTAATGAAAATAACTACTACAACACACATAGCATTTTGATGCATACCTGTGTATTATATGTTGTCACTTAACTCTCACTCGTTTAAAAAAAGATGGGGTTGCACAAGAAAGTATATTTATTAAAGGGAAATGTGGATGACAAAAGTTAAGGAAATGATGGGATAGTGAATATAAAGGAAAATTTATATGTTCAATGGTTGATCACCTGCAATTTGACACAATTTAAAGGTGTTAGAAACCTGCTGGTGAATATTTAAAGGACAGATATTCTGAAAGAGCATGTCACAGTGATCAAGGTATTTTTGATACAAACAATGACACTACTATATCCATTGTGGACAAACCAGAAAAACATCACAGCATTCTGCTTTGTAAAGTCAGTTAGTACTAGAATCTCGTTAACTTTCACAAATGTGATTAGATGGTGAGAAGAAATAGATTAAGAGTTTGATTGTTCTGGGTGAACTGTGAAGACTTTAAGCAACAGACCTAGTTCAGGCAGGTCTCACAGCATACTAAGGTAGAAACCATTAGGGCTCTCATTTATGACTCGATTTCTGCATCCTTTGGACAGGTAAAGAAGGTCCTTAAAGTGAACATTATCTTCTCGAGTAGGAATCGTAACTTTACAGCTCTAGCCTGTAAGTAAGTTGCAGAAGCTGAGTAAATTATAAAATTAAGATCTTAAAGCATGTCTGTATGAATTAAAACTTTAAAAATAGTGGATCTACTTGTTCAAAACACTAAATATACACAAACATTTGTGTTAAGGCAACATATCTAATTGAAAATTATTAAACCTAATTTATTTTTCATTCCTCTTTGTAACATATAAAAAGTTCTTGTATTGTACATTTTAGTTTTCACTGTGTACTAATGAAACTTGTGGGTAATGTACAATGATGTCTCTACACTGTTTGATCTTGAGTTGATCCAAGAATTTCAATATTTTATTTTATACATCTTCAATCTATACATTCAAGGTGGCTATCAGAATTCTCCAAGATGTTCACAAATCGCTCTGAAGACTGATAATAACATACAATAAATGATAATCTGTAAATACAGCTACACATGACACATTCAATCACTTGAGTTATTTTACATAAAGTTTTAATCATTACAAGTGTTCTGAGGAGGATTTTGACAGGAAAATAGAAATACTGTACATAATAAAGAAAAAGAAAAAAAAGGTAATCTTCACCTTATTTCTAGAGTTAACAGAACTTCTGAAAAATCTTGATAATTGTTATCTGTACTATTCAATCCTGAGCATCCCCGATTCCATCAGCATTAATAGCAAACATCGCTTCTGCTTCGGGTAAACAAGGAGAGTCATAGATTTTACAGATTCTAGTCTCTGCTCTGCCTTTCCGAAGATACAATCTGAAATACGAAATGTTTTTAAATGAGCACAGTTTGAACTGAATAGAACCGTAAGGTAGTTATTTACCAAAATAAAAGCCAAAAATATACCTATAAAAATGTATTCTTACAATTAGAGGTTAAATCATTACTAAGTTCTTTCATTTAGAAACAACACAACCAAACATTTGTTAACAAATTGTATGACACATTGTATGTTTGGTGTACATTACCAAAATAAAAGCCAAAAATACACCTATAAAAAATGTATTCTTACAATTAGAAGTTAAATCATTACTAAGTTCTTTCATTTAGAAACAACACAACCAAACATTTGTTAACAAATTGTATGACTAAATTATTGGGAGTTTCATGAGATATGAGAATGAACTTATTCAACTATCATAATATCTAATGAAGCAAGATCTGCTGTTCAATAGTTAATGTGCCATTACATCACAAAAATCTTTCTTACAGGCATCAGGTTTTCCAATACAAACAACATAATAACCTTTACCTGGCTGTAACAATAGAGTTAACATTACCTTGTTGTTGAAGCATGGGCAATAATATTTCCTCCTATTGGTTTCTTGGGATCAGAAGAAAAAATAGCTGCCCCATCAACCTGTGCCACCACCTGATTTGTTATCACTACAGCAACACCATACTGAAAAGATATGTTATTATGAAATATAGATCAAATGACTAAATGTTTGTACCAACTAGTATATAACGATGTTATACATTCAAGTGTACAGTTGATTACATTTTGTTTGTACCAACCAGTATATAATGATGTTACACATTAAAGTAGTACAGTTAATTACATTTTGTTTGTACCAACCAGTATATAACAATGTTATACATTAAAGTGTACAGTTAATTACAGGTACAAACAAAAACACTTTAATGTATAACATCGTTATATACTGGTTTACAGTTAATTACAGGTACAAACAAAACACTTTAATGTATAACATCGTTATATACTGGTTTACAGTTGGTTACACTTTCGACTGTTTGGAAATCCATGTAATATGTTATGAATACAGGTTTCTTTTTAACAAGATTCACATAATAAAATTAAATAACAGTGGATTATTTTACCCTATCTGCAGTTATCAAGCTTGCTGACCAAAACTACAATATAATCAACCTTACTAATCAAAACTACAATATAATCAACCTTACTAATCAAAACTACAACATAATCAACCTTACTAATCAAAACTACAACATAATCAACCTTACTAATCAAAACTACAACATAATCAACCTTACTAATCAAAACTACAACATAATCAACCTTACTAATCAAAACTACAACATAATCAACCTTACTAATCAAAACTACAGCATAATCCACCTCATTAACTAAAATTACAACATTAACAACCTTACTTACCAAAACTACAATGTAACTAACTTTTCTAACTAAAACTACAACAGGATTTCAGGAGGAGCTTATGCTTTTACATGCAAGGGATACATCAGCTAACAATGACTTTGAAGAAGTTAGAAAGAGTACTATTAGGGCTAAAAGTAGTGAATTTAATTGTAATGAGCCTATTCTGTTGAGCAACAGATTTCAGCCTTTGGCTTCTGCTGATGAGAAACTATTGGAGTGAAGGAAAACAAAAGGGTCAGAGAAGGATGTGGATGATAAGAATGTTATAGTTGTAGGTGATTCCTTGATAAGGCATGTGGGGTAAATAGGGAGAAAATAATTAGATTATGCCACTCAGGAACATAGGTGGAGGATATAACTGACAGAGCAGGAAATATAATAAAGGGGGCTAGCGGAGATGCAGTTTTTGTGGTGCATATAGGGGCTAATGAAGTAGGGAATGGTAGATCAGAGGAGCTAATTAATAAAGAAAGAGGCCATAACTTAATTCTGTCAGGGATACTGCCCAGAATGAACTGTGGGAATGAAGTTATAAGAATGTCACTAGGGCTAAATGCTAGGCTTAGATTAGTATGTGAGGATGAGCAGATTGGCTAGTTGGACTCTTGGGATCAGTTCAGTGGAAGAAGTGAGCTTTATGGAATGGATGGTTTACATTTAAATAGAGTAGGGGTTGGCTTGTTTGCTAAGGCTATTGACTCAGCTGTAAGGGAAGTTTTAAACTAGGACTAGACAGTGGTGAGGGCCAGGAAAAACTAAATGCAAAAAATAATAACAGGCAGATAAAAGTTTAGCATAGGAAATGAGTATAAAAGTAGTTATAAGGATAGCCTTAATTGTTAGTATTGTAATTCTAGAAGTATAAGAAATAAAACAGATGACCTTAGAGCACTAGTTGGAATGGAGGATTTTCATATAATGGGAGTAACTGAAACATGGTTAAACATAGATGATTTTGATGACAAAAACTTCTTTGAAATACAGGGTTACAGGCTATTTAATAGGGTTAGAGTATTAAAGAGGGGGTGGAGTGGCTTTATATGTAAAATGTGATTTATATCCTGTTGAAGTTGAGGATATCAAAGTTAATAACAAGGAGATTGAATCCATTTGGGTTTCTATTAGTGGATATAAAGGGAAAAGGCATTTAGTGGGAATTTGTGACAGACCACCAAGTGATACTCATGAAATTTGTGAGAAACTTTACAATGAGATTAAGATTACAGCTGTTAATGAAGTCATAATTATGGGTGATTTTAATTTCAGGCAAATAGATTGGAAAATTCTAGAGTCAAACCATGAGGGAGAAAGGTTTTTGTAAAATGTTTAGGATGGCTTTCTTCACCAATTAGTCAAGGAACCTACTAGAAACAATGCTATTTTAGATATTGTTAATTTCAAATACAGAAATGATCGAGAGGGTGGAAATTGGGGAACACCTGGGTGCAAGTGACCATTGCTCTATTAGGTTCAATGTTTTGCTCCATATGGAGATAAGGAATAATGATATTTTGTTTACATATTTCAAAAAAGCAAATTTTGAAGGAATGCGACAAGTAATATCTGTTGTGAAGTGGAATAGTCAATAAGTTACTTAAATTTGCAGATGATATTACAGTCTTGGGATGGATGTGAAGAGGATGCTGCTGTTTTACAAAAGGATTTAGATCATTTAATGAGTTGGGTGAATAAATGGTAGATGGGTTTTAATTATAATAAATGTAATATAATGCATGTGGGTTATCATAATTTGAATTATAAGTATAATTTGGATGAGAATAACCTTAACAGTGTTATGAAAGAAAGGGATCTTGGGGGTAATAGTTGATCAGTCTCTAAAACTATTAGAGCTGTTGCTAGTGGTAGGGCAGATAGGATTTTAGGTTGTATCTACAGAAATATTGAATATAAGTCTAAAGAGGTTATAATTTCATTGTACAGGTCACTGGTTAGGCCACTTTTGGAATACTGTGTTCAGTCTTGGGCTCCGTACCTTATGAAATACATTGAATTGTTGGAATGGGTTACTAGAATGGTGCCTGGGATTATCATGTGAGAAGAGGCTGAAATCTCTCAAACTGTTTTCTCTTGAAAAAAGAAGATTCGTGGGGATCTGATTGAGGTGTTTAAGATCGTAAAGGGAATTTATAGTGTTGATGCATTATCTTTTTTCATATTTAACAGTAAAAATAGTAGGACTAGGGTACACAAATATAAATTTTGTCAAGGTAGGAGACATCTTCAGTTAAGACAGTTTCATTTTTCTAACAGGGTGGTTGGCCTTTGGAATGGATTGCTTTCAGATGTTGTAGAGGCAGTAAATTTAAGATAAATCTTGATAAGTATATGAATGATAAGTGCTGGCTTTAAGATTTTTTTAGAAATTATTTTAATTTAGTTTAGAAAATGGAATAACTGATATGGACAAATAGGTCCCATGTTCTCCCAAAACATTATGTTATTATATTCTTATAACTAAAGTTTCTAACAAACTATAACATATTCAACCTCACTAACCAAAGCTACAAAATAATAAACCTTGCTGACCAAAACTACAACACAATCAACCTTGCTAGCTAAAACCATAACATATTCAACCTCACTAACCAAAACTACAATGTAACCGACATCATTAATCAAAGCTACAAAATAACAAACCTTGCTGAACACAATCAATCTTGCTAGCAAAAACTACAATATAATCAACCTCACAAAAAAAAACTAGAATAATCAAACTTGTTGGCCAAAACTGTTGTAAATCAATCTCTCTAACCAATTTACAACCTCACTGTACTTTGTAAATACTAGTTGCAGACTTCTATACTTTTCATCAGTCATCATGATGCTGTTTGTTCATACAATAGAATATTTACTCTCAGAATATCTTACTCTTTAAAACACAGGAAGTATATTGTGAACATCTTAATTTTTAATTCAACAAGCTATAAACAGATGGTATGATTGGTGGTGTGTTATATTACTCCCTTTATTTTTCAAACAGTCATTTAAACTGGTACCTTGCTTTAAAATGTGAAACTCGATTACAAAGTGTAAAAACAACGATGGAAAATGTGGGAATACAACAAAAAACTACAGGTAACTAAGCATGTAGGTTCTGTATCGAACATTACCAAAATTACAATTCTTTTACAATACTTTTTTTTACTTCTTCTCAAAATACTAATAAAACTGAGAAACAACTAAGTAAAATAAATGACTGTTGGCTTACCTCATCAGCTAAACGTAACAACATACGCAGAAACCTTGCAAGATGCATCTGTCGAGCAGACAGTTCTCCTCTCCCAGAGTAGTCAGTTCTGTAAAGTGCTGTAGCGCTGTCCACAACTAATAAAGCATATCTGTAATGAATTTACATATAGATAGGTTAAATATGGAAAATTCATAATACCAGCTTAGAAATACTTCAATGTTTATGAAAAAAAATTAAACTTAATGATGTTTTATCAAATGGTAACTGTTTTATAGTTTACAATATAAAAGTGTTTTTAAATTCTTTACAGGAATTTCAATTTCTCCATAAAAGAAATTGTTACGACAGCAGAAGTCACGTGATGAGTGTCTAGAAGATTCGCGAAGAGGCTAGTACATGTTACGTGTGTGCTTTTATTGTATATAAGTGCGCCAGATAAAGGAGACACTCATTCGGAATTGAATTGCTGACAGAGATATAGAGACAGATAATCGAGTCAAGCCATAAGTAAAGTGTATGAATCGTTGTGAATTCTAGCGTGTGTTTAAGTTAAAGTGACTGTGGAAATTAAGTGTATTGCAAAGTTGTATTGAGAGGGAATTAACTAGTTTTATTTAAGAAAGGACTTGTGTCGCTGAAGTTTCATCGGAAATAAATTCAACGAAAAATTAAGCGAACACATATGTAACAAAATTAAATACGTTTAACATTCATTAACTATAAGAAGAAAAAAAGCATGAGATTAATTCAAAAATCAATACTATTTATTTCAAAATTGTTTCTATGCAACAAGTATTTGTACAATATTATATTTATCTGAAATATTACTAATCCATCCACGAAGATCTGTTTTCATTAGTTCTCTTCTACTGCTAACTAAAGCATGCTGACACTCGTATTTCATAAATTTTGAAAAAAGGAGAAAAAAAGAAACATTTATATATATTATGTCAACAAGACAATACATTCCATTCTGTACAAAAAAGAAATCATCAAGAACGTTTTTGTTACTGATATTAACATAACATGTTAATATCAGTTCATGTGATATAAATGACACAAATCTGAGTCATGTTAAGCCATATTTTGTTAGCTCAAGTATGAAATAGGCTTAACAGGTGTAAATACATCAAGTTAAGTCATGATCATAAAAGGAGAAAATTAACTGGTGAGCTTAAATTGTATTATAATAATTATAAATTTAACATTGAGTTCATAAACAAAACTGTTTTCAACAGCACTTCACCAGTGCTATTTGTTATGATCATCAAAAAAATACATTTTGAACAACGGTATTGCTGAAATCCACAATATGAACGCAGCAGTGGATAAAAGTAAGAAATGATCACGTACTTTCTCTCATTGACACCTTATCCAGTAAATGACAACAAATATTTACACTTACTACTACCACTCACAAAGTAAAACAAACCTGATCTATAATTTTGTTTTTATACACAGTTAGTAATGGTTCAGCAAGTGATACTAGTTTAAGATTACCTTGATTCTGACATAATAGCAGCAGCTTGGATCAACAACTGGGTCTGATGATCTGTATTATAAGCTCGAGCATATGCAACATTATCCAATACATCACTACCAGACAAGCCATACCTGTACAAAAAACAAAGTGTAAACTAAAGATGTAAATTTTAATTGTAGGAGTAAAGTGTAAACTAACGATGTCAATTTTAACTAAAAGTGTAAAGTGTAAACTAAAGATGTAAATTCTAACTGTAGAAGTAAAGTGTAAACTAAAGATGTAAATTTTAATTAAAGGTGTAAAGTGTAAAATTAAGATGTAAATTTTAACTAAAGGTGTAAAATGTAAACTAAGGATGTAAATTTTAACTAAGGTGTGTCAGATTTTAAAAAAGATTATTACATACGTATATGGGTTCTGTTTTGTTTTTTGCCAATCGTCAAAATAAATGGCTTTTACTTAATAGTATAAATTTATACTATGTAGTTATTGGGCTTAGGATTCTTCTACAGTAGATGTCTGTGACTTGTTAGCAATAAATTCAATGAGGTATATACAGCACAAACTTTACTTGTTTTCAAATAATATATATATATTCAGAACAAGTTAAACGTATGTACAATAAAGTATTCACACTATAGAGAATATATGCATATCGTAAACATTATATAAGTATATGTATAGTTCTCCTCTTGTTGTCAAAAGTCCACTTAGGCCTGTTCAATTACTTTAGAATCTCAGATGACAAGCCGAACCATTTTCTTTAATACTATTGCAATATTAGTCTGATGTGATTCACTTACGATTGTGGTTTTCTTTCTTCTGAAGATCCTATGATCCTTTTGTCAAAGTGCACTCAGGCTGATTCAATTACTTTAGAATTTTGCTTTGATAGAATAAACTTATTTTTTCTTATTTCTTTTTCCACTGTTAGTTTCACTCTAATATATATATATATCTGTTTAATACTGTCTGTCTGCTGCTTCCCACTCGTCTCACGCAACTTATATCTTTATTACATAGTTGTCTGGCCACTTTCTATATTGTCGACACCAATTAGTTATTAACAAAACCTTCTACAATTGTCTATTTTTAACTCTTATTATAACAAAACTTAAAATAATAAAATATTCACTCACAAATAT